>NC_143037.1:39947500-40247500 GCF_057628025.1 Oncorhynchus mykiss
TTTGACATGTGGAAACCTGTTGTCACTCTTACCCTGACGGGAAGCTCCAGACACTTTTTTGGTCCTAACTGAGGCATTTTTAAATTCATGTCAAATTGGCCATATTCTGAAGACACTCTTAGGCTGCAGGGTAATCGAACTGGCCACATCTAAAGTCAAGCCACAGGTAACAGGTGAGAAACCTTGTTAAACCCTAAAAGAAAAAGAAAAAACTTGATTGCATTGAAAATAACCATTAAGTCATTCAGGTCGCAGACTCCCCTATAGGCATGGTTTGAAACCCCCTCTTGACAACTTTTTAGCGCCTGCATGTCATGCACCTTTGTAAAATCCAGTTGAAAAATAAATGACTTAAGGTAACGTAAATGACACCTAGTTAATATGAGTAGTGAATAACTATCGTATTTGTAATATTCTGCAAAAACAGCTAGTTGATGAGAGGCTGAAAGAGAATTGCAAGAATCGCGCAATTTCACAGGCGGGCCCCAAACAGGCAAATAACAAAAATAATCTCGGAACGCAGAACTCGTCGGTCGTTGTCAGTGGATTGTATTGGCGGGAAGAACAAAAATATCGTCTGCAGGGTAATCAAAGTCGCCGCATCTAATGTCAAATCACAGGTGAGCTGCCTTGTTAAACCCTGAAAATAAATAATAACACGATTGCGTTGAAATGACTCATTAAGCCATTTGTAAGGATTTCCCCCATGTGGACCTGTTGTCACTCTTACCCTGATGGTTGCTGATATTTCCAGACACTTTTTCAGTCTTATCTGAGGAATTTTATCATTTATATCAGAATGGCCATATTCTGATGCCAGTTTAGCGCTCATTCAATGACGATTTACTACTCTTTCCCATTGAAGGCCATATTGAGGTTAAATCAATGACTGGACTTTTTAATTTATAAAAACAAATGACTATTGAAAGTGCAAGTCAGTATCGTGCATAGTTGTTCTGGTCTCTGTGGTGATTTTAGAGCGTTGTTCATATTTCTACTTTTACCGCATACACTTTAACCCGATACCCAGTTACTGTGCTGTAGTCAGGATGGCCGAGCGGTCTAAGGCGCTGCGTTCAGGTCGCAGTCTCCCATGGAGGCGTGGGTTCAAATCCCACTTCTGACAGTTTTTCAGTGCCTCTCAGGAGTCATGCTGCTCAGCAGTAATAATAAGAATGATGAAATAACAACTTCACACAGTGAAATAACAATTCATAATAAACACTCTCAAATGCAGACCTTCTGGAGCTGAGCAAAGATCAAGGTTAAATAAGAAAACAGCTGGACTTAATAACAAATGAATGAGGGGAACATTTTGTGTTATTGCATTATAATGAGTTACTGCATTATCTTTCAGTTGTTAAATTTCACTTTCTGTATGCTATGCCTGTTGGCCCATTCACTCCTAACAAGCCTGTTTTCTTTTGTCAATGTTGTCGTGGCCGAGTGGTTAAGGCGATGGACTAGAAATCCATTAGGATCTTCCTGCGTAGGTTCAAATCCTGCCGACAATGAAAATGCATTTTTTTGACCCCTCCGGAGGTTGAAGTTTAGTCGTGTTTCTTATACCAATCGCATCCTCTCAGATCTCCGCAAGTACATAGGGATTAGTTGTCCATTTGGGATAGGACCGCAGGCCATCTATCCCACTTCACACCTTTACACACCTGGTTATCCAGCCTTCTAGCTCTATAGGCCACAGTAGCATAGGTTACAGGTTTGTAGTCAAGCCACAGATTTCAGGTGAGATCCCATGATACACTCAACAATACAACAACACGATTCTCATGAATAACCATTAAGCCATTTGCTAAGATTTCCCCCATTTTGACATGTGGAAACCTGTTGTCACTCTTACCCTGACGGGAAGCTCCAGACACTTTTTTGGTCCTATCTGAGGCATTTTTAAATTCATGTCAAATTGGCCATATTCTGAAGACACTCTTATAGTCTGCAGGGTAATCGAACTGGCCACATCTAAAGTCAAGCCACAGGTAACAGGTGAGAAACCTTGTTAAACCCTAAAAGAAAAAGAAAAACTCAATTGCATTGAAAATAACCATTAAGTCATTCAGGTCGCAGACTCCCCTATAGGCATGGTTTGAAACCCCCTCCTGACAACTTTTTAGCGCCTGCATGTCATGCACCTTTGTAAAATCCAGTTGAAAAATAAATGACTTAAGGTAACGTAAATGACACCTAGTTAATATGAGTAGTGAATAACTATCGTATTTGTAATATTCTGCAAAAACAGCTAGTTGATGAGAGGCTGAAAGAGAATTGCAAGAATCGCGCAATTTCACAGGCGGGCCCCAAACAGGCAAATAACAAAAATAATCTCGGAACGCAGAACTCGTCGGTCGTTGTCAGTGGATTTTATTGGCGGGAAGAACAAAAATATCGTCTGCAGGGTAATCAAAGTCGCCGCATCTAATGTCAAATCACAGGTGAGCTGCCTTGTTAAACCCTGAAAATAAATAATAACACGATTGCGTTGAAATGACTCATTAAGCCATTTGTAAGGATTTCCCCCATGTGGACCTGTTGTCACTCTTACCCTGATGGTTGCTGATATTTCCAGACACTTTTTCAGTCTTATCTGAGGAATTTTATCATTTATATCAGAATGGCCATATTCTGATGCCAGTTTAGCGCTCATTCAATGACGATTTACTACTCTTTCCCATTGAAGGCCATATTGAGGTTAAATCAATGACTGGACTTTTTAATTTATAAAAACAAATGACTATTGAAAGTGCAAGTCAGTATCGTGCATAGTTGTTCTGGTCTCTGTGGTGATTTTAGAGCGTTGTTCATATTTCTACTTTTACCGCATACACTTTAACCCGATACCCAGTTACTGTGCTGTAGTCAGGATGGCCGAGCGGTCTAAGGCGCTGCGTTCAGGTCGCAGTCTCCCATGGAGGCGTGGGTTCAAATCCCACTTCTGACAGTTTTTTAGTGCCTCTCAGGAGTCATGCTGCTCAGCAGTAATAATAAGAATGATGAAATAACAACTTCACACAGTGAAATAACAATTCATAATAAACACTCTCAAATGCAGTCCTTCTGGAGCTGAGCAAAGATCAAGGTTAAATAAGAAAACAGCTGGACTTAATAACAAATGAATGAGGGGAACATTTTGTGTTATTGCATTATAATGAGTTACTGCATTATCTTTCAGTTGTTAAATTTCACTTTCTGTAGGCTATGCCTGTTGGCCCATTCACTCCTAACAAGCTTGTTTTCTTCTGTCAACGTTGTCGTGGCCGAGTGGTTAAGGCGATGGACTAGAAATCCATTAGGATCTTCCTGCGCAGGTTCAAATCCTGCCGACAACGAAAATGCATTTTTTTGACCCCTCCGGAGGTTGAAGTTTAGTCGTGTTTCTTATACCAATCGCATCCTCTCAGATCTCCGCAAGTACATAGGGATTAGTTGTCCATTTGGGATAGGACTGCAGGCCATCTGTCCCACTTCACACCTTTACACACCTGGTTATCCAGCCTTCTAGCTCTATAGGCCACAGTAGCATAGGTTACACGTTTGTAGTCAAGCCACAGATTTCAGGTGAGATCCCATGATACACTCAACAATACAACAACACGATTCTCATGAATAACCATTAAGCCATTTGCTAAGATTTCCCCCATTTTGACATGTGGAAACCTGTTGTCACTCTTACCCTGACGGGAAGCTCCAGACACTTTTTTGGTCCTAACTGAGGCATTTTTAAATTCATGTCAAATTGGCCATATTCTGAAGACACTCTTAGGCTGCAGGGTAATCGAACTGGCCACATCTAAAGTCAAGCCACAGGTAACAGGTGAGAAACCTTGTTAAACCCTAAAAGAAAAAGAAAAAACTTGATTGCATTGAAAATAACCATTAAGTCATTCAGGTCGCAGACTCCCCTATAGGCATGGTTTGAAACCCCCTCCTGACAACTTTTTAGCGCCTGCATGTCATGCACCTTTGTAAAATCCAGTTGAAAAATAAATGACTTAAGGTAACGTAAATGACACCTAGTTAATATGAGTAGTGAATAACTATCGTATTTGTAATATTCTGCAAAAACAGCTAGTTGATGAGAGGCTGAAAGAGAATTGCAAGAATCGCGCAATTTCACAGGCGGGCCCCAAACAGGCAAATAACAAAAATAATCTCGGAACGCAGAACTCGTCGGTCGTTGTCAGTGGATTGTATTGGCGGGAAGAACAAAAATATCGTCTGCAGGGTAATCGAAGTCGCCGCATCTAATGTCAAGTCACAGGTGAGCTGCCTTGTTAAACCCTAAAAATAAATAATAACACGATTGCGTTGAAATGACCCATTAAGCCATTTGTAAGGATTTCCCCCATGTGGACCTGTTGTCACTCTTACCCTGATGGTTGCTGATATTTCCAGACACTTTTTCAGTCTTATCTGAGGAATTTTATCATTTCTATCAGAATGGCCATATTCTGATGCCAGTTTAGCGCTCATTCAATGACGATTTACTACTCTTTCCCATTGAAGGCCATATTGAGGTTAAATCAATGACTGGACTTTTTAATTTATAAAAACAAATGACTATTGAAAGTGCAAGTCAGTATCGTGCATAGTTGTTCTGGTCTCTGTGGTGATTTTAGAGCGTTGTTCATATTTCTACTTTTACCGCATACACTTTAACCCGATACCCAGTTACTGTGCTGTAGTCAGGATGGCCGAGCGGTCTAAGGCGCTGCGTTCAGGTCGCAGTCTCCCATGGAGGCGTGGGTTCAAATCCCACTTCTGACAGTTTTTTAGTGCCTCTCAGGAGTCATGCTGCTCAGCAGTAATAATAAGAATGATGAAATAACAACTTCACACAGTGAAATAGCAATTCATAATAAACACTCTCAAATGCAGACCTTCTGGAGCTGAGCAAAGATCAAGGTTAAATAAGAAAACAGCTGGACTTAATAACAAATGAATGAGGGGAACATTTTGTGTTATTGCATTATAATGAGTTACTGCATTATCTTTCAGTTGTTAAATTTCACTTTCTGTAGGCTATGCCTGTTGGCCCATTCACTCCTAACAAGCCTGTTTTCTTCTGTCACCGTTGTCGTGGCTGAGTGGTTAAGGCGATGGACTAGAAATCCATTAGGATCTTCCTGCGCAGGTTCAAATCCTGCTGACAGCGAAAATGCATTTTTTTGACCCCTCCGGAGGTTGAAGTTTAGTCGTGTTTCTTATACCAATCGCATCCTCTCAGATCTCCGCAAGTACATAGGGATTAGTTGTCCATTTGGGATAGAACTGCAGGCCATCTATCCCACTTCACACCTTTACACACCTGGTTATCCAGCCTTCTAGCTCTATAGGCCACAGTAGCATAGGTTACAGGTTTGTAGTCAAGCCACAGATTTCAGGTGAGATCCCATGATACACTCAACAATACAACAACACGATTCTCATGAATAACCATTAAGCCATTTGCTAAGATTTCCCCCATTTTGACATGTGGAAACCTGTTGTCACTCTTACCCTGACGGGAAGCTCCAGACACTTTTTTGGTCCTATCTGAGGCATTTTTAAATTCATGTCAAATTGGCCATATTCTGAAGACACTCTTATAGTCTGCAGGGTAATCGAACTGGCCACATCTAAAGTCAAGCCACAGGTAACAGGTGAGAAACCTTGTTAAACCCTAAAAGAAAAAGAAAAAACTTGATTGCATTGGATATAACCATTAAGTCATTCAGGTCGCAGACTCCCCTATAGGCATGGTTTGAAACCCCCTCCTGACAACTTTTTAGCGCCTGCATGTCATGCACCTTTGTAAAATCCAGTTGAAAAATAAATGACTTAAGGTAAAGTAAATGACACCTAGTTAATATGAGTAGTGAATAACTAACGTATTTTTAATATTCTGCAAAAACAGCTAGTTGATGAGAGGCTGAAAGAGAATTGCAAGAATCGCGCAATTTCACAGGCGGGCCCCAAACAGGCAAATAACAAAAATAATCTCGGAATGCAGAACTCGTCGGTCGTTGTCAGTGGATTGTATTGGCGGGAAGAACAAAAATATCGTCTGCAGGGTAATCGAAGTCGCCGCATCTAATGTCAAGTCACAGGTGAGCTGCCTTGTTAAACCCTAAAAATAAATAATAACACGATTGCGTTGAAATGACCCATTAAGCCATTTGTAAGGATTTCCCCCATGTGGACCTGTTGTCACTCTTACCCTGATGGTTGCTGATATTTCCAGACACTTTTTCAGTCTTATCTGAGGAATTTTATCATTTATATCAGAATGGCCATATTCTGATGCCAGTTTAGCGCTCATTCAATGGCGATTTACTACTCTTTCCCATTGAAGGCCATATTGAGGTTAACCTGTCTACGATATTGGTTCCCAATTGGGAATCAACCCTCCCACGTTCAGCTGAAACGGTGGCGCATGGAACGCAAAAATATTCTTAAAAATAATTAACCTCCACACATTAACAAGTCCAAGTCCATAGCTCAAATGAAAGATAAACACCTTGTTCATCTAGCCAGCAAGTCAGATTTATAAAATGTTTTACGGCGAAAACATAGCACATATATATGTAAAACCACCACCAGACACAGCTCATTTGAATAGCCAAAACATGCAATCAACAAACGCAGGATTAAAAAATAAATCGTTCACTAACCTTTTGAAAATCTTCATCAGATGACAGTAATATGACATGTTACACAGTACATTTTTTTTTTCAATAATATGCCATTTATATCCATAAATGTCCATTTACAGTGAGTTCACGTTCAGAAATTACTCAAAAATGCCCGCAGGAAATCTAGGTAGCGCGGCAAGGTAACGTAAATAGACATCATAAACTTTGACTAAATATACATGTTCTACATATAGTTAGAAAGATACACTGCTTCTTCATGCAACCGCTTTGTTAGATTTACTTATAACGTTACAGAAATCGCACACTATTCAATATGCTGAGACGGCGCTCAGTTCCAAGCTACATTTCTACGTAATGTTGGAGTCAACAGAAACACAGATTTAAGCATAAATATTCCCTTACCTTCGATGGTCTTCGTTCAGAATGTTCTGGAAGGCTTCAGACTTACCCAATACATCGTTTGGTTTCAAGTCTTGCGTCTTTGTATTAGCGCTTAAAACGGGAAAGTTTTTTATCCAAAAATGAAAAATGAAATAGCGCCCCTAGAGATCTAACAGGCTAATAACATCAGCTGAAATGCACCCAAAACGTCCTCTGGTCCGGAAAAGTTGCGCATCAAAACTTCAAAATTACATATTATATGTCGACTAAACAGGTCAAACTAAGTGCAGAAGCAAGCTTTATGATGTTTTAGACACACAAAACAAACTTCAATTCAATCGGCCATCGTCTGCCCCTCTCTTGAGTGCTGGAACAAAGGAATGGCTGGGACCAATTCGCGCCCCTACGCACAGCCTATTTTCTCGTGGCACGCACTAATTTCACTCCCATAGGGTCAATTCTCGCGGGATTTGAACGATTCAAAGCTCTACTGAAAGAGGACATCTAGCGGAAGAGATAGAACGTCTCCCCAGAATCATAACTGGTTGGGAAGGGTGGGGGCCATGACGTCAAAGTTGCTCCAACTTTCATGGCCACAAAAAATAGTTTGGAAGAATGCCTGCCCTGTGAGTTCTGCTATACTTACAGACATAATTCCAACGGTTTTAGAATCTTTAGAGTGTTTTCTATCCAATAATAATTTTTATTTGCAGATATTAGCAATTTTTGACAGATTTTTTTTCAGTTTACTAGGGGTACCCAATCTCTCCAAAGGGGGCATATGTCTGCCATATCCTTAACAGGTCTTAAATCAATGACTGGACTTTTTAATTTATAAAAACAAATGACTATTGAAAGTGCAAGTCAGTATCGTGCATAGTTGTTCTGGTCTCTGTGGTGATTTTAGAGCGTTGTTCATATTTCTACTTTTACCGCATACACTTTAACCCGATACCCAGTTACTGTGCTGTAGTCAGGATGGCCGAGCGGTCTAAGGCGCTGCGTTCAGGTCGCAGTCTCCCATGGAGGCGTGGGTTCAAATCCCACTTCTGACAGTTTTTTAGTTCACACAGTGAAATAACAATTCATAATAAACACTCTCAAATGCAGACCCTATCTGAGGCATTTTTAAATTCATGTCAAATTGGCCATATTCTGAAGACACTCTTATAGTCTGCAGGGTAATCGAACTGGCCACATCTAAAGTCAAGCCACAGGTAACAGGTGAGAAACCTTGTTAAACCCTAAAAGAAAAAGAAAAACTCGATTGCATTGAAAATAACCATTAAGTCATTCAGGTCGCAGACTCCCCTATAGGCATGGTTTGAAACCCCCTCCTGACAACTTTTTAGCACCTGCATGTAATGCACCTTTGTAAAATCCAGTTGAAAAATAAATGACTTAAGGTAACGTAAATGACACCTAGTTAACCTCTCTGATCTCCCAAACCCGGATCCGGTATCGTGACTACAGCCTCAAGCTCATTACCATAACGCAACGTTAACTATTCATGAAAATCGCAAATGAAATGAAATAAATATGCCATCTCGCAAGCTTAGCCTTTTGTAAACAACACTGTCATCTCAGATTTTCAAAATATGCTTCTCAACCATAGGAAAACAATAATTTGTGTAACAGTAGCTAGCAAACAAAGGATTTAGCGTTAGCATTAGCGTTAGCATCCAGCACGCAACATTTCAACAAAAACATAAAAGCCTTCAAATAAAATAATTTACCTTTGAAGAACTTCTGATGTTTTCAATGAGGATACTCTCAGTTGGATAGCAGATGCTCAGTTTTTCCAAAAAGATTCTTTGTGTATTAGAAATAGCTCCGTTTTATACATCACATTTGGCTACCAAAAAAAACCCGAAAATTCAGTCCTCAAAACGCAAACTTTTTTCCAAATTAACTCCATAATATCGACTGAAAACATGGCAAACGTTGTTTAGAATCAATCATCAAGGTGTTTTTCACATATCTCTTCATTGATACATCGTTCTTGGACACATGCTTTCTCCCCTGAATCAAATGGTAAAGTACAAGCAGCTGGCAATTGCGCACCGAATTCCACGCAGGACACCAGGCGGACACTTGGAAAATGTAGTCTCTTATGGTCAATCTTCCAATGATATGCCTACAAATACGTCACAATGCTGCTAAGACCTTGGGCGAACGACAGAAAGTGTAGGCTCATTCCTTGCGCAATCACAGCCATATAAGGAGACAATGGAAAACAGAGCTTCAGAAATTCTGCTAATTCCTGGTTGATGCATCATCTTGGTTTCGCCTGTAGAATGAGTTCTGGGGCACTTACAGACAAAATCTTTGCAGATTCTGAAACTTCAGAGTGTTTTCTTTCCAAAACTGTCAAGAATATGCATAGTCGAGCATCTTTTCGTGACAAAATATCGCACTTAAAACGGGCACGTTTTTTATCCAAAAATGAAATAGCGCCCCTAGAGATCTAACAGGCTAATAACATCAGCTGAAATGCACCCAAAACGTCCTCTGGTCCGGAAAAGTTGCGCATCAAAACTTCAAAATTACATATTATATGTAAAGTCAAGCCACAGGTAACAGGTGAGAAACCTTGTTAAACCCTAAAAGAAAAAGAAAAAACTCAATTGCATTGAAAATAACCATTAAGTCATTCAGGTCGCAGACTCCCCTATAGGCATGGTTTGAAACCCCCTCCTGACAACTTTTTAGCGCCTGCATGTCATGCACCTTTGTAAAATCCAGTTGAAAAATAAATGACTTAAGGTAACGTAAATGACACCTAGTTAATATGAGTAGTGAATAACTATCGTATTTGTAATATTCTGCAAAAACAGCTAGTTGATGAGAGGCTGAAAGAGAATTGCAAGAATCGCGCAATTTCACAGGCGGGCCCCAAACAGGCAAATAACAAAAATAATCTAGGAACGCAGAACTCGTCGGTCGTTGTCAGTGGATTGTATTGGCGGGAAGAACAAAAATATCGTCTGCAGGGTAATCAAAGTCGCCGCATCTAATGTCAAATCACAGGTGAGCTGCCTTGTTAAACCCTGAAAATAAATAATAACACGATTGCGTTGAAATGACTCATTAAGCCATTTGTAAGGATTTCCCCCATGTGGACCTGTTGTCACTCTTACCCTGATGGTTGCTGATATTTCCAGACACTTTTTCAGTCTTATCTGAGGAATTTTATCATTTATATCAGAATGGCCATATTCTGATGCCAGTTTAGCGCTCATTCAATGACGATTTACTACTCTTTCCCATTGAAGGCCATATTGAGGTTAAATCAATGACTGGACTTTTTAATTTTTAAAAACAAATGACTATTGAAAGTGCAAGTCAGTATCGTGCATAGTTGTTCTTGTCTCTGTGGTGATTTTAGAGCGTTGTTCATATTTCTACTTTTACCGCATACACTTTAACCCGATACCCAGTTACTGTGCTGTAGTCAGGATGGCCGAGCGGTCTAAGGCGCTGCGTTCAGGTCGCAGTCTCCCATGGAGGCGTGAGTTCAAATCCTACTTCTGACAGTTTTTTAGTGCCTCTCAGGAGTCATGCTGCTCAGCAGTAATAATAAGAATGATGAAATAACAACTTCACACAGTGAAATAACAATTCATAATAAACACTCTCAAATGCAGACCTTCTGGAGCTGAGCAAAGATCAAGGTTAAATAAGAAAACAGCTGGACTTAATAACAAATGAATGAGGGGAACATTTTGTGTTATTGCATTATAATGAGTTACTGCATTATCTTTCAGTTGTTAAATTTCACTTTCTGTAGGCTATGCCTGTTGGCCCATTCACTCCTAACAAGCTTGTTTTCTTCTGTCAACGTTGTCGTGGCCGAGTGGTTAAGGCGATGGACTAGAAATCCATTAGGATCTTCCTGCGCAGGTTCAAATCCTGCCGACAACGAAAATGCATTTTTTTGACCCCTCCGGAGGTTGAAGTTTAGTCGTGTTTCTTATACCAATCGCATCCTCTCAGATCTCCGCAAGTACATAGGGATTAGTTGTCCATTTGGGATAGGACTGCAGGCCATCTGTCCCACTTCACACCTTTACACACCTGGTTATCCAGCCTTCTAGCTCTATAGGCCACAGTAGCATAGGTTACAGGTTTGTAGTCAAGCCACAGATTTCAGGTGAGATCCCATGATACACTCAACAATACAACAACACGATTCTCATGAAAACCATGAAGCCATTTGCTAAGATTTCCCCCATTTTGACATGTGGAAACCTGTTGTCACTCTTACCCTGACGGGAAGCTCCAGACACTTTTTTGGTCCTAACTGAGGCATTTTTAAATTCATGTCAAATTGGCCATATTCTGAAGACACTCTTAGGCTGCAGGGTAATCGAACTGGCCACATCTAAAGTCAAGCCACAGGTAACAGGTGAGAAACCTTGTTAAACCCTAAAAGAAAAAAAAAAAACTTGATTGCATTGAAAATAACCATTAAGTCATTCAGGTCGCAGACTCCCCTATAGGCATGGTTTGAAACCCCCTCTTGACAACTTTTTAGCGCCTGCATGTCATGCACCTTTGTAAAATCCAGTTGAAAAATAAATGACTTAAGGTAACGTAAATGACACCTAGTTAATATGAGTAGTGAATAACTATCATATTTGTAATATTCTGCAAAAACAGCTAGTTGATGAGAGGCTGAAAGAGAATTGCAAGAATCGCGCAATTTCACAGGCGGGCCCCAAACAGGCAAATAACAAAAATAATCTCGGAACGCAGAACTCGTCGGTCGTTGTCAGTGGATTGTATTGGCGGGAAGAACAAAAATATCGTCTGCAGGGTAATCAAAGTCGCCGCATCTAATGTCAAATCACAGGTGAGCTGCCTTGTTAAACCCTGAAAATAAATAATAACACGATTGCGTTGAAATGACTCATTAAGCCATTTGTAAGGATTTCCCCCATGTGGACCTGTTGTCACTCTTACCCTGATGGTTGCTGATATTTCCAGACACTTTTTCAGTCTTATCTGAGGAATTTTATCATTTATATCAGAATGGCCATATTCTGATGCCAGTTTAGCGCTCATTCAATGACGATTTACTACTCTTTCCCATTGAAGGCCATATTGAGGTTAAATCAATGACTGGACTTTTTAATTTATAAAAACAAATGACTATTGAAAGTGCAAGTCAGCATCGTGCATAGTTGTTCTGGTCTCTGTGGTGATTTTAGAGTGTTGTTCATATTTCTACTTTTACCGCATACACTTTAACCCGATACCCAGTTACTGTGCTGTAGTCAGGATGGCCGAGCGGTCTAAGGCGCTGCGTTCAGGTTGCAGTCTCCCATGGAGGCGTGGGTTCAAATCCCACTTCTGAAAGTTTTTTAGTGCCTCTCAGGAGTCATGCTGCTCAGCAGTAATAATAAGAATGATGAAATAACAACTTCACACAGTGAAATAACAATTCATAATAAACACTCTCAAATGCAGACCTTCTGGAGCTGAGCAAAGATCAAGGTTAAATAAGAAAACAGCTGGACTTAATAACAAATGAATGAGGGGAACATTTTGTGTTATTGCATTATAATGAGTTACTGCATTATCTTTCAGTTGTTAAATTTCACTTTCTGTAGGCTATGCCTGTTGGCCCATTCACTCCTAACAAGCCTGTTTTCTTTTGTCAATGTTGTCGTGGCCGAGTGGTTAAGGCGATGGACTAGAAATCCATTAGGATCTTCCTGCGTAGGTTCAAATCCTGCCGACAATGAAAATGCATTTTTTTGACCCCTCCGGAGGTTGAAGTTTAGTCGTGTTTCTTATACCAATCGCATCCTCTCAGATCTCCGCAAGTACATAGGGATTAGTTGTCCATTTTGGATAGGACTGCAGGCCATCTATCCCACTTCACACCTTTACACACCTGGTTATCCAGCCTTCTAGCTCTATAGGCCACAGTAGCATAGGTTACAGGTTTGTAGTCAAGCCACAGATTTCAGGTGAGATCCCATGATACACTCAACAATACAACAACACGATTCTCATGAATAACCATTAAGCCATTTGCTAAGATTTCCCCCATTTTGACATGTGGAAACCTGTTGTCACTCTTACCCTGACGGGAAGCTCCAGACACTTTTTTGGTCCTATCTGAGGCATTTTTAAATTCATGTCAAATTGGCCATATTCTGAAGACACTCTTATAGTCTGCAGGGTAATCGAACTGGCCACATCTAAAGTCAAGCCACAGGTAACAGGTGAGAAACCTTGTTAAACCCTAAAAGAAAAAGAAAAAACTCAATTGCATTGAAAATAACCATTAAGTCATTCAGGTCGCAGACTCCCCTATAGGCATGGTTTGAAACCCCCTCCTGACAACTTTTTAGCGCCTGCATGTCATGCACCTTTGTAAAATCCAGTTGAAAAATAAATGACTTAAGGTAACGTAAATGACACCTAGTTAATATGAGTAGTGAATAACTATCGTATTTGTAATATTCTGCAAAAACAGCTAGTTGATGAGAGGCTGAAAGAGAATTGCAAGAATCGCGCAATTTCACAGGCGGGCCCCAAACAGGCAAATAACAAAAATAATCTAGGAACGCAGAACTCGTCGGTCGTTGTCAGTGGATTGTATTTTCGGGAAGAACAAAAATATTGTCTGCAGGGTAATCAAAGTCGCCGCATCTAATGTCAAATCACAGGTGAGCTGCCTTGTTAAACCCTGAAAATAAATAATAACACGATTGCGTTGAAATGACTCATTAAGCCATTTGTAAGGATTTCCCCCATGTGGACCTGTTGTCACTCTTACCCTGATGGTTGCTGATATTTCCAGACACTTTTTCAGTCTTATCTGAGGAATTTTATCATTTATATCAGAATGGCCATATTCTGATGCCAGTTTAGCGCTCATTCAATGACGATTTACTACTCTTTCCCATTGAAGGCCATATTGAGGTTAAATCAATGACTGGACTTTTTAATTTATAAAAACAAATGACTATTGAAAGTGCAAGTCAGTATCGTGCATAGTTGTTCTGGTCTCTGTGGTGATTTTAGAGCGTTGTTCATATTTCTACTTTTACCGCATACACTTTAACCCGATACCCAGTTACTGTGCTGTAGTCAGGATGGCCGAGCGGTCTAAGGCGCTGCGTTCAGGTCGCAGTCTCCCATGGAGGCGTGGGTTCAAATCCCACTTCTGACAGTTTTTTAGTGCCTCTCAGGAGTCATGCTGCTCAGCAGTAATAATAAGAATGATGAAATAACAACTTCACACAGTGAAATAACAATTCATAATAAACACTCTCAAATGCAGACCTTCTGGAGCTGAGCAAAGATCAAGGTTAAATAAGAAAACAGCTGGACTTAATAACAAATGAATGAGGGGAACATTTTGTGTTATTGCATTATAATGAGTTACTGCATTATCTTTCAGTTGTTAAATTTCACTTTCTGTAGGCTATGCCTGTTGGCCCATTCACTCCTAACAAGCTTGTTTTCTTCTGTCAATGTTGTCGTGGCCGAGTGGTTAAGGCGATGGACTAGAAATCCATTAGGATCTTCCTGCGCAGGTTCAAATCCTGCCGACAACGAAAATGCATTTTTTTGACCCCTCCGGAGGTTGAAGTTTAGTCGTGTTTCTTATACCAATCGCATCCTCTCAGATCTCCGCAAGTACATAGGGATTAGTTGTCCATTTGGGATAGGACTGCAGGCCATCTGTCCCACTTCACACCTTTACACACCTGGTTATCCAGCCTTCTAGCTCTATAGGCCACAGTAGCATAGGTTACAGGTTTGTAGTCAAGCCACAGATTTCAGGTGAGATCCCATGATACACTCAACAATACAACAACACGATTCTCATGAAAACCATGAAGCCATTTGCTAAGATTTCCCCCATTTTGACATGTGGAAACCTGTTGTCACTCTTACCCTGACGGGAAGGTCCTAACTGAGGCATTTTTAAATTCATGTCAAATTGGCCATATTCTGAAGACACTCTTAGGCTGCAGGGTAATCGAACTGGCCACATCTAAAGTCAAGCCACAGGTAACAGGTGAGAAACCTTGTTAAACCCTAAAAGAAAAAGAAAAAACTTGATTGCATTGAAAATAACCATTAAGTCATTCAGGTCGCAGACTCCCCTATAGGCATGGTTTGAAACCCCCTCCTGACAACTTTTTAGCGCCTGCATGTCATGCACCTTTGTAAAATCCAGTTGAAAAATAAATGACTTAAGGTAACGTAAATGACACCTAGTTAATATGAGTAGTGAATAACTATCGTATTTGTAATATTCTGCAAAAACAGCTAGTTGATGAGAGGCTGAAAGAGAATTGCAAGAATCGCGCAATTTCACAGGCGGGCCCCAAACAGGCAAATAACAAAAATAATCTAGGAACGCAGAACTCGTCGGTCGTTGTCAGTGGATTGTATTGGCGGGAAGAACAAAAATATCGTCTGCAGGGTAATCAAAGTCGCCGCATCTAATGTCAAATCACAGGTGAGCTGCCTTGTTAAACCCTGAAAATAAATAATAACACGATTGCGTTGAAATGACTCATTAAGCCATTTGTAAGGATTTCCCCCATGTGGACCTGTTGTCACTCTTACCCTGATGGTTGCTGATATTTCCAGACACTTTTTCAGTCTTATCTAAGGAATTTTATCATTTATATCAGAATGGCCATATTCTGATGCCAGTTTAGCGCTCATTCAATGACGATTTACTACTCTTTCCCATTGAAGGCCATATTGAGGTTAAATCAATGACTGGACTTTTTAATTTATAAAAACAAATGACTATTGAAAGTGCAAGTCAGTATCGTGCATAGTTGTTCTGGTCTCTGTGGTGATTTTAGAGCGTTGTTCATATTTCTACTTTTACCGCATACACTTTAACCCGATACCCAGTTACTGTGCTGTAGTCAGGATGGCCGAGCGGTCTAAGGCGCTGCGTTCAGGTCGCAGTCTCCCATGGAGGCGTGGGTTCAAATCCCACTTCTGACAGTTTTTTAGTGCCGCATGCTGCTCAGCAGTAATAATAAGAATGATGAAATAACAACTTCACACAGTGAAATAACAATTCATAATAAACACTCTCAAATGCAGACCTTCTGGAGCTGAGCAAAGATCAAGGTTAAATAAGAAAACAGCTGGACTTAATAACAAATGAATGAGGGGAACATTTTGTGTTATTGCATTATAATGAGTTACTGCATTATCTTTCAGTTGTTAAATTTCACTTTCTGTAGGCTATGCCTGTTGGCCCATTCACTCCTAACAAGCTTGTTTTCTTCTGTCAATGTTGTCGTGGCCGAGTGGTTAAGGCGATGGACTAGAAATCCATTAGGATCTTCCTGCGCAGGTTCAAATCCTGCCGACAACGAAAATGCATTTTTTTGACCCCTCCGGAGGTTGAAGTTTAGTCGTGTTTCTTATACCAATCGCATCCTCTCAGATCTCCGCAAGTACATAGGGATTAGTTGTCCATTTGGGATAGGACTGCAGGCCATCTGTCCCACTTCACACCTTTACACACCTGGTTATCCAGCCTTCTAGCTCTATAGGCCACAGTAGCATAGGTTACAGGTTTGTAGTCAAGCCACAGATTTCAGGTGAGATCCCATGATACACTCAACAATACAACAACACGATTCTCATGAAAACCATTAAGCCATTTGCTAAGATTTCCCCCATTTTGACATGTGGAAACCTGTTGTCACTCTTACCCTGACGGGAAGCTCCAGACACTTTTTTGGTCCTAACTGAGGCATTTTTAAATTCATGTCAAATTGGCCATATTCTGAAGACACTCTTAGGCTGCAGGGTAATCGAACTGGCCACATCTAAAGTCAAGCCACAGGTAACAGGTGAGAAACCTTGTTAAACCCTAAAAGAAAAAGAAAAAACTTGATTGCATTGAAAATAACCATTAAGTCATTCAGGTCGCAGACTCCCCTATAGGCATGGTTTGAAACCCCCTCCTGACAACTTTTTAGCGCCTGCATGTCATGCACCTTTGTAAAATCCAGTTGAAAAATAAATGACTTAAGGTAACGTAAATGACACCTAGTTAATATGAGTAGTGAATAACTATCGTATTTGTAATATTCTGCAAAAACAGCTAGTTGATGAGAGGCTGAAAGAGAA
The DNA here is from genome assembly GCF_057628025.1 of Oncorhynchus mykiss. Taxonomy (NCBI): domain Eukaryota; kingdom Metazoa; phylum Chordata; class Actinopteri; order Salmoniformes; family Salmonidae; genus Oncorhynchus; species Oncorhynchus mykiss. The sequence continues at coordinate 39,964,669 of NC_143037.1, forward strand.
TTGCAAGAATCGCGCAATTTCACAGGCGGGCCCCAAACAGGCAAATAACAAAAATAATCTCGGAACGCAGAACTCGTCGGTCGTTGTCAGTGGATTGTATTGGCGGGAAGAACAAAAATATCGTCTGCAGGGTTATCAAAGTCGCCGCATCTAATGTCAAGTCACAGGTGAGCTGCCTTGTTAAACCCTAAAAATAAATAATAACACGATTGCGTTGAAATTACTCATTAAGCCATTTGTAAGGATTTCCCCCATGTGGACCTGTTGTCACTCTTACCCTGATGGTTGCTGATATTTCCAGACACTTTTTCAGTCTTATCTGAGGAATTTTATCATTTATATCAGAATGGCCATATTCTGATGCCAGTTTAGCGCTCATTCAATGACGATTTACTACTCTTTCCCATTGAAGGCCATATTGAGGTTAAATCAATGACTGGACTTTTTAATTTATAAAAACAAATGACTATTGAAAGTGCAAGTCAGTATCGTGCATAGTTGTTCTGGTCTCTGTGGTGATTTTAGAGCGTTGTTCATATTTCTACTTTTACCGCATACACTTTAACCCGATACCCAGTTACTGTGCTGTAGTCAGGATGGCCGAGCGGTCTAAGGCGCTGCGTTCAGGTCGCAGTCTCCCATGGAGGCGTGGGTTCAAATCCCACTTCTGACAGTTTTTTAGTGCCGCATGCTGCTCAGCAGTAATAATAAGAATGATGAAATAACAACTTCACACAGTGAAATAACAATTCATAATAAACACTCTCAAATGCAGACCTTCTGGAGCTGAGCAAAGATCAAGGTTAAATAAGAAAACAGCTGGACTTAATAACAAATGAATGAGGGGAACATTTTGTGTTATTGCATTATAATGAGTTACTGCATTATCTTTCAGTTGTTAAATTTCACTTTCTGTAGGCTATGCCTGTTGGCCCATTCACTCCTAACAAGCCTGTTTCCTTCTGTCAATGTTGTCGTGGCCGAGTGGTTAAGGTGATGGACTAGAAATCCATTAGGATCTTCCTGTGTAGGTTCAAATCCTGCCTACAAAGAAAATGCATTTTTTTGACCCCTCCGGAGGTTGAGGTTTAGTCGTGTTTCTTATACCAATCGCATCCTCTCAGATCTCCGCAAGTACATAGGGATTAGTTGTCCATTTGGGGTAGGACTGCAGGCCATCTATCCCACTTCACACCTTTACACACCTGGTTATCCAGCCTTCTAGCTCTATAGGCCACAGTTGCATAGGTTACAGGTTTGTAGTCAAGCCACAGATTTCAGGTGAGATCCCATGATACACTCAACAATACAACAACACGATTCTCATGAATAACCATTAAGCCATTTGCTAAGATTTCCCCCATTTTGACATGTGGAAACCTGTTGTCACTCTTACCCTGACGGGAAGCTCCAGACACTTTTTTGGTCCTATCTGAGGCATTTTTAAATTCATGTCAAATTGGCCATATTCTGAAGACACTCTTAGGCTGCAGGGTAATCGAACTGGCCACATCTAAAGTCAAGCCACAGGTAACAGGTGAGAAACCTTGTTAAACCCTAAAAGAAAAAGAAAAAACTTGATTGCATTGAAAATAACCATTAAGTCATTCAGGTCGCAGACTCCCCTATAGGCATGGTTTGAAACCCCCTCCTGACAACTTTTTAGCGCCTGCATGTCATGCACCTTTGTAAAATCCAGTTGAAAAATAAATGACTTAAGGTAACGTAAATGACACCTAGTTAATATGAGTAGTGAATAACTATCGTATTTGTAATATTCTGCAAAAACAGCTAGTTGATGAGAGGCTGAAAGAGAATTGCAAGAATCGCGCAATTTCACAGGCGGGCCCCAAACAGGCAAATAACAAAAATAATCTCGGAACGCAGAACTCGTCGGTCGTTGTCAGTGGATTGTATTGGCGGGAAGAACAAAAATATCGTCTGCAGGGTTATCAAAGTCGCCGCATCTAATGTCAAGTCACAGGTGAGCTGCCTTGTTAAACCCTAAAAATAAATAATAACACGATTGCGTTGAAATTACTCATTAAGCCATTTGTAAGGATTTCCCCCATGTGGACCTGTTGTCACTCTTACCCTGATGGTTGCTGATATTTCCAGACACTTTTTCAGTCTTATCTGAGGAATTTTATCATTTATATCAGAATGGCCATATTCTGATGCCAGTTTAGCGCTCATTCAATGACGATTTACTACTCTTTCCCATTGAAGGCCATATTGAGGTTAAATCAATGACTGGACTTTTTAATTTATAAAAACAAATGACTATTGAAAGTGCAAGTCAGTATCGTGCATAGTTGTTCTGGTCTCTGTGGTGATTTTAGAGCGTTGTTCATATTTCTACTTTTACCGCATACACTTTAACCCGATACCCAGTTACTGTGCTGTAGTCAGGATGGCCGAGCGGTCTAAGGCGCTGCGTTCAGGTCGCAGTCTCCCATGGAGGCGTGGGTTCAAATCCCACTTCTGACAGTTTTTTAGTGCCGCATGCTGCTCAGCAGTAATAATAAGAATGATGAAATAACAACTTCACACAGTGAAATAACAATTCATAATAAACACTCTCAAATGCAGACCTTCTGGAGCTGAGCAAAGATCAAGGTTAAATAAGAAAACAGCTGGACTTAATAACAAATGAATGAGGGGAACATTTTGTGTTATTGCATTATAATGAGTTACTGCATTATCTTTCAGTTGTTAAATTTCACTTTCTGTAGGCTATGCCTGTTGGCCCATTCACTCCTAACAAGCTTGTTTTCTTCTGTCAATGTTGTCGTGGCCGAGTGGTTAAGGCGATGGACTAGAAATCCATTAGGATCTTCCTGCGCAGGTTCAAATCCTGCCGACAACGAAAATGCATTTTTTTGACCCCTCCGGAGGTTGAAGTTTAGTCGTGTTTCTTATACCAATCGCATCCTCTCAGATCTCCGCAAGTACATAGGGATTAGTTGTCCATTTGGGATAGGACTGCAGGCCATCTGTCCCACTTCACACCTTTACACACCTGGTTATCCAGCCTTCTAGCTCTATAGGCCACAGTAGCATAGGTTACAGGTTTGTAGTCAAGCCACAGATTTCAGGTGAGATCCCATGATACACTCAACAATACAACAACACGATTCTCATGAAAACCATTAAGCCATTTGCTAAGATTTCCCCCATTTTGACATGTGGAAACCTGTTGTCACTCTTACCCTGACGGGAAGCTCCAGACACTTTTTTGGTCCTATCTGAGGCATTTTTAAATTCATGTCAAATTGGCCATATTCTGAAGACACTCTTAGGCTGCAGGGTAATCGAACTGGCCACATCTAAAGTCAAGCCACAGGTAACAGGTGAGAAACCTTGTTAAACCCTAAAAGAAAAAGAAAAACTTGATTGCATTGAAAATAACCATTAAGTCATTCAGGTCGCAGACTCCCCTATAGGCATGGTTTGAAACCCCCTCCTGACAACTTTTTAGCGCCTGCATGTCATGCACCTTTGTAAAATCCAGTTGAAAAATAAATGACTTAAGGTAACGTAAATGACACCTAGTTAATATGAGTAGTGAATAACTATCGTATTTGTAATATTCTGCAAAAACAGCTAGTTGATGAGAGGCTGAAAGAGAATTGCAAGAATCGCGCAATTTCACAGGCGGGCCCCAAACAGGCAAATAACAAAAATAATCTCGGAACGCAGAACTCGTCGGTCGTTGTCAGTGGATTGTATTGGCGGGAAGAACAAAAATATCGTCTGCAGGGTAATCAAAGTCGCCGCATCTAATGTCAAATCACAGGTGAGCTGCCTTGTTAAACCCTGAAAATAAATAATAACACGATTGCGTTGAAATGACTCATTAAGCCATTTGTAAGGATTTCCCCCATGTGGACCTGTTGTCACTCTTACCCTGATGGTTGCTGATATTTCCAGACACTTTTTCAGTCTTATCTGAGGAATTTTATCATTTATATCAGAATGGCCATATTCTGATGCCAGTTTAGCGCTCATTCAATGACGATTTACTACTCTTTCCCATTGAAGGCCATATTGAGGTTAAATCAATGACTGGACTTTTTAATTTATAAAAACAAATGACTATTGAAAGTGCAAGTCAGTATCGTGCATAGTTGTTCTGGTCTCTGTGGTGATTTTAGAGCGTTGTTCATATTTCTACTTTTACCGCATACACTTTAACCCGATACCCAGTTACTGTGCTGTAGTCAGGATGGCCGAGCGGTCTAAGGCGCTGTGTTCAGGTCGCAGTCTCCCATGGAGGCGTGGGTTCAAATCCCACTTCTGACAGTTTTTTAGTGCCGCATGCTGCTCAGCAGTAATAATAAGAATGATGAAATAACAACTTCACACAGTGAAATAACAATTCATAATAAACACTCTCAAATGCAGACCTTCTGGAGCTGAGCAAAGATCAAGGTTAAATAAGAAAACAGCTGGACTTAATAACAAATGAATGAGGGGAACATTTTGTGTTATTGCATTATAATGAGTTACTGCATTATCTTTCAGTTGTTAAATTTCACTTTCTGTAGGCTATGCCTGTTGGCCCATTCACTCCTAACAAGCTTGTTTTCTTCTGTCAACGTTGTCGTGGCCGAGTGGTTAAGGCAATGGACTAGAAATCCATTAGGATCTTCCTGCGCAGGTTCAAATCCTGCCGACAACGAAAATGCATTTTTTTGACCCCTCCGGAGGTTGAAGTTTAGTCGTGTTTCTTATACCAATCGCATCCTCTCAGATCTCCGCAAGTACATAGGGATTAGTTGTCCATTTGGGATAGGACTGCAGGCCATCTGTCCCACTTCACACCTTTACACACCTGGTTATCCAGCCTTCTAGCTCTATAGGCCACAGTAGCATAGGTTACAGGTTTGTAGTCAAGCCACAGATTTCAGGTGAGATCCCATGATACACTCAACAATACAACAACACGATTCTCATGAATAACCATGAAGCCATTTGCTAAGATTTCCCCCATTTTGACATGTGGAAACCTGTTGTCACTCTTACCCTGACGGGAAGCTCCAGACACTTTTTTGGTCCTATCTGAGGCATTTTTAAATTCATGTCAAATTGGCCATATTCTGAAGACACTCTTAGGCTGCAGGGTAATCGAACTGGCCACATCTAAAGTCAAGCCACAGGTAACAGGTGAGAAACCTTGTTAAACCCTAAAAGAAAAAGAAAAACTTGATTGCATTGAAAATAACCATTAAGTCATTCAGGTCGCAGACTCCCCTATAGGCATGGTTTGAAACCCCCTCCTGACAATTTTTTAGCGCCTGCATGTCATGCACCTTTGTAAAATCCAGTTGAAAAATAAATGACTTAAGGTAACGTAAATGACACCTAGTTAATATGAGTAGTGAATAACTATCGTATTTTTAATATTCTGCAAAAACAGCTAGTTGATGAGAGGCTGAAAGAGAATTGCAAGAATCGCGCAATTTCACAGGCGGGCCCCAAACAGGCAAATAACAAAAATAATCTCGGAACGCAGAACTCGTCGGTCGTTGTCAGTGGATTGTATTGGCGGGAAGAACAAAAATATCGTCTGCAGGGTAATCAAAGTCGCCGCATCTAATGTCAAGACACAGGTGAGCTGCCTTGTTAAACCCTAAAAATAAATAATAACACGATTGCGTTGAAATGACCCATTAAGCCATTTGTAAGGATTGTGGACCTGTTGTCACTCTTACCCTGATGGTTGCTGATATTTCCAGACACTTTTTCAGTCTTATCTGAGGAATTTTATCATTTATATCAGAATGGCCATATTCTGATGCCAGTTTAGCGCTCATTCAATGGCGATTTACTACTCTTTCCCATTGAAGGCCATATTGAGGTTAAATCAATGACTGGACTTTTTAATTTATAAAAACAAATGACTATTGAAAGTGCAAGTCAGTATCGTGCATAGTTGTTCTGGTCTCTGTGGTGATTTTAGAGCTTTGTTCATACTTCTACTTTTACCGCATACACTTTAAACCGATACCCAGTTACTGTGCTGTAGTCAGGATGGCCGAGCGGTCTAAGGCGCTGCGTTCAGGTCGCAGTCTCCCATGGAGGCGTGGGTTCAAATCCCACTTCTGACAGTTTTTTAGTGCCTCTCAGGAGTCATGCTGCTCAGCAGTAATAATAAGAATGATGAAATAACAACTTCACACAGTGAAATAACAATTCATAATAAACACTCTCAAATGCAGACCTTCTGGAGCTGAGCAAAGATCAAGGTTAAATAAGAAAACAGCTGGACTTAATAACAAATGAATGAGGGGAACATTTTGTGTTATTGCATTATAATGAGTTACTGCATTATCTTTCAGTTGTTAAATTTCACTTTCTGTAGGCTATGCCTGTTGGCCCATTCACTCCTAACAAGCCTGTTTTGTTCTGTCAACGTTGTCGTGGCCGAGTGGTTAAGGCGATGGACTAGAAATCCATTAGGATCTTCCTGCACAGGTTCAAATCCTGCCGACAACGAAAATGCATTTTTTTGACCCCTCCGGAGGTTGAAGTTTAGTCGTGTTTCTTATACCAATCGCATCCTCTCAGATCTCCGCAAGTACATAGGGATTAGTTGTCCATTTGGGATAGGACTGCAGGCCATCTATCCCACTTCACACCTTTACACACCTGGTTATCCAGCCTTCTAGCTCTATAGGCCACAGTAGCATAGGTTACAGGTTTGTAGTCAAGCCACAGATTTCTGGTGAGATCCCATGATACACTCAACAATACAACAACACGATTCTCATGAATAACCATTAAGCCATTTGCTAAGATTTACCCCATTTTGACATGTGGAAACCTGTTGTCACTCTTACCCTGACGGGAAGCTCCAGACACTTTTTTGGTCCTATCTGAGGCATTTTTAAATTCATGTCAAATTGGCCATATTCTGAAGACACTCTTATAGTCTGCAGGGTAATCGAACTGGCCACATCTAAAGTCAAGCCACAGGTAACAGGTGAGAAACCTTGTTAAACCCTAAAAGAAAAAGAAAAAACTCGATTGCATTGAAAATAACCATTAAGTCATTCAGGTCGCAGACTCCCCTATAGGCATGGTTTGAAATCCCCTCCTGACAACTTTTTAGCGCCTGCATGTCATGCACCTTTGTAAAATCCAGTTGAAAAATAAATGACTTAAGGTAACGTAAATGACACCTAGTTAATATGAGTAGTGAATAACTATCGTATTTGTAATATTCTGCAAAAACAGCTAGTTGATGAGAGGCTGAAAGAGAATTGCAAGAATCGCGCAATTTCACAGGCGGGCCCCAAACAGGCAAATAACAAAAATAATCTCGGAACGCAGAACTCGTCGGTCGTTGTCAGTGGATTGTATTGGCGGGAAGAACAAAAATATCGTCTGCAGGGTAATCGAAGTCGCCGCATCTAATGTCAAGTCACAGGTGAGCTGCCTTGTTAAACCCTAAAAATAAATAATAACACGATTGCGTTGAAATGACCCATTAAGCCATTTGTAAGGATTTCCCCCATGTGGACCTGTTGTCACTCTTACCCTGATGGTTGCTGATATTTCCAGACACTTTTTCAGTCTTATCTGAGGAATTTTATCATTTATATCAGAATGGCCATATTCTGATGCCAGTTTAGCGCTCATTCAATGGCGATTTACTACTCTTTCCCATTGAAGGCCATATTGAGGTTAAATCAATGACTGGACTTTTTAATTTATAAAAACAAATGACTATTGAAAGTGCAAGTCAGTATCGTGCATAGTTGTTCTGGTCTCTGTGGTGATTTTAGAGCGTTGTTCATATTTCTACTTTTACCGCATACACTTTAACCCGATACCCAGTTACTGTGCTGTAGTCAGGATGGCCGAGCGGTCTAAGGCGCTGCGTTCATGTCGCAGTCTTCCATGGAGGCGTGGGTTCAAATCCCACTTCTGACAGTTTTTTAGTGCCTCTCAGGAGTCATGCTGCTCAGCAGTAATAATAAGAATGATGAAATAACAACTTCACACAGTGAAATAACAATTCATAATAAACACTCTCAAATGCAGACCTTCTGGAGCTGAGCAAAGATCAAGGTTAAATAAGAAAACAGCTGGACTTAATAACAAATGAATGAGGGGAACATTTTGTGTTATTGCATTATAATGAGTTACTGCATTATCTTTCAGTTGTTAAATTTCACTTTCTGTAGGCTATGCCTGTTGGCCCATTCACTCCTAACAAGCTTGTTTTCTTCTGTCAATGTTGTCGAGGCCGAGTGGTTAAGGCGATGGTCTAGAAATCCATTAGGATCTTCCTGTGCAGGTTCAAATCCTGCCGACAACGAAAATGCATTTTTTTGACCCCTCCGGAGGTTGAAGTTTAGTCGTGTTTCTTATACCAATCGCATCCTCTCAGATCTCCGCAAGTACATAGGGATTAGTTGTCCATTTGGGATAGGACTGCAGGCCATCTGTCCCACTTCACACCTTTACACACCTGGTTATCCAGCCTTCTAGCTCTATAGGCCACAGTAGCATAGGTTACAGGTTTGTAGTCAAGCCACAGATTTCAGGTGAGATCCCATGATACACTCAACAATACAACAACACGATTCTCATGAATAACCATGAAGCCATTTGCTAAGATTTCCCCCATTTTGACATGTGGAAACCTGTTGTCACTCTTACCCTGACGGGAAGCTCCGGACACTTTTTTCGTCCTATCTGAGGCATTTTTAAATTCATGTCAAATTGGCCATATTCTGAAGACACTCTTAGGCTGCAGGGTAATCGAACTGGCCACATCTAAAGTCAAGCCACAGGTAACAGGTGAAAAACCTTGTTAAACCCTAAAAGAAAAAGAAAAACTCGATTGCATTGAAAATAACCATTAAGTCATTCAGGTCGCAGACTCCCCTATAGGCATGGTTTGAAACCCCCTCCTGACAATTTTTTAGCGCCTGCATGTCATGCACCTTTGTAAAATCCAGTTGAAAAATAAATGACTTAAGGTAACGTAAATGACACCTAGTTAATATGAGTAGTGAATAACTATCATATTTTTAATATTCTGCAAAAACAGCTAGTTGATGAGAGGCTGAAAGAGAATTGCAAGAATCGCGCAATTTCACAGGCGGGCCCCAAACAGGCAAATAACAAAAATAATCTCGGAACGCAGAACTCGTCGGTCGTTGTCAGTGGATTGTATTGGCGGGAAGAACAAAAATATCGTCTGCAGGGTAATCAAAGTCGCCGCATCTAATGTCAAGTCACAGGTGAGCTGCCTTGTTAAACCCTAAAAATAAATAATAACACGATTGCGTTGAAATGACTCATTAAGCCATTTGTAAGGATTTCCCCCATGTGGACCCGTTGTCACTCTTACCCCGATGGTTGCTGATATTTCCAGACACTTTTTCAGTCTTATCTGAGGAATTTTATCATTTATATCAGAATGGCCATATTCTGATGCCAGTTTAGCGCTCATTCAATGACGATTTACTACTCTTTCCCATTGAAGGCCATATTGAGGTTAAATCAATGACTGGACTTTTTAATTTATAAAAACAAATGACTATTGAAAGTGCAAGTCAGTATCGTGCATAGTTGTTCTGGTCTCTGTGGTGATTTTAGAGCGTTGTTCATATTTCTACTTTTACCGCATACACTTTAACCCGATACCCAGTTACTGTGCTGTAGTCAGGATGGCCGAGTGGTCTAAGGCGCTGCGTTCAGGTCGCAGTCTCCCATGGAGGCGTGGGTTCAAATCCCACTTCTGACAATTTTTTAGTGCCTCTCAGGAGTCATGCTGCTCAGCAGTAATAATAAGAATTATGAAATAACAACTTCACACAGTGAAATAACAATTCATAATAAACACTCTCAAATGCAGACCTTCTGGAGCTGAGCAAAGATCAAGGTTAAATAAGAAAACAGCTGGACTTAATAACAAATGAATGAGGGGAACATTTTGTGTTATTGCATTATAATGAGTTACTGCATTATCTTTCAGTTGTTAAATTTCACTTTCAGTAGGCTATGCCTGTTGGCCCATTCACTCCTAACAAGCCTGTTTTCTTCTGTCAACGTTGTCGTGGCCGAGTGGTTAAGGTGATGGACTAGAAATCCATTAGGATCTTCCTGCGCAGGTTCAAATCCTGCCGACAATGAAAATGCATTTTTTTGACCCCTCCGGAGGTTGAAGTTTAGTCGTGTTTCTTATACCAATCGCATCCTCTCAGATCTCCGCAAGTACATAGGGATTAGTTGTCCATTTGGGATAGGACTGCAGGCCATCTATCCCACTTCACACCTTTACACACCTGGTTATCCAGCCTTCTAGCTCTATAGGCCACAGTAGCATAGGTTACAGGTTTGTAGTCAAGCCACAGATTTCAGGTGAGATCCCATGATACACTCAACAATACAACAACACGATTCTCATGAATAACCATTAAGCCATTTGCTATGATTTCCCCCATTTTGACATGTGGAAACCTGTTGTCACTCTTACCCTGACGGGAAGCTCCAGACACTTTTTTGGTCCTATCTGAGGCATTTTTAAATTCATGTCAAATTGGCCATATTCTGAAGACACTCTTATAGTCTGCAGGGTAATCGAACTGGCCACATCTAAAGTCAAGCCACAGGTAACAGGTGAGAAACCTTGTTAAACCCTAAAAGAAAAAGAAAAAACTCGATTGCATTGAAAATAACCATTAAGTCATTCAGGTCGCAGACTCCCCTATAGGCATGGTTTGAAACCCCCTCCTGACAACTTTTTAGCGCCTGCATGTCATGCACCTTTGTAAAATCCAGTTGAAAAATAAATGACTTAAGGTAACGTAAATGACACCTAGTTAATATGAGTAGTGAATAACTATCGTATTTTTAATATTCTGCAAAAACAGCTAGTTGATGAGAGGCTGAAAGAGAATTGCAAGAATCGCGCAATTTCACAGGCGGGCCCCAAACAGGCAAATAACAAAAATAATCTCGGAACGCAGAACTCGTCGGTCGTTGTCAGTGGATTGTATTGGCGGGAAGAACAAGAATATCGTCTGCAGGGTAATCGAAGTCGCCGCATCTAATGTCAAGTCACAGGTGAGCTGCCTTGTTAAACCCTAAAAATAAATAATAACACGATTGCGTTGAAATGACCCATTAAGCCATTTGTAAGGATTTCCCCCATGTGGACCTGTTGTCACTCTTACCCTGATAGTTGCTGATATTTCCAGACACTTTTTCAGTCTTATCTGAGGAATTTTATCATTTATATCAGAATGGCAATATTCTGATGCCAGTTTAGCGCTCATTCAATGACGATTTACTACTCTTTCCCATTGAAGGCCATATTGAGGTTAAATCAATGACTGGACTTTTTAATTTATAAAAACAAATGACTATTGAAAGTGCAAGTCAGTATCGTGCATAGTTGTTCTGGTCTCTGTGGTGATTTTAGAGCGTTGTTCATATTTCTACTTTTACCGCATACACTTTAACCCGATACCCAGTTACTGTGCTGTAGTCAGGATGGCCGAGCGGTCTAAGGCGCTGCGTTCAGGTCGCAGTCTCCCATGGAGGCGTGGGTTCAAAACCCACTACTGAGAGTATTTTAGTGCCTCTCAGGAGTCATGCTGCTCAGCAGTAAGAATGATGAAATAACAACTTCACACAGTGAAATAACAATTCATAATAAACACTCTCAAATGCAGACATTCTGGAGCTGAGCAAAGATCAAGGTTAAATAAGAAAACAGCTGGACTTAATAACAAATGAATGAGGGGAACATTTTGTGTTATTGCATTATAATGAGTTACTGCATTATCTTTCAGTTGTTAAAATTCACTTTCTGTAGGCTATGCCTGTTGGCCCATTCACTCCTAACAAGCCTGTTTTCTTCTTTCAACGTTGTCGTGGCCGAGTGGTTAAGGCGATGGACTAGAAATCCATTAGGAACTTCCTGCACAGGTTCAAATCCTGCTGACAACGAAAATGCATTTTTTTGACCCCTCCGGAGGTTGAAGTTTAGTCGTGTTTCTTATACCAATCACATCCTCTCAGATCTCCGCAAGTACATAGGGATTAGTTGTCCATTTGGGATAGGACTGCAGGCCATCTATCCCACTTCACACCTTTACACACCTGGTTATCCAGCCTTCTAGCTCTATAGGCCACAGTAGCATAGGTTACAGGTTTGTAGTCAAGCCACAGATTTCAGGTGAGATCCCATGATACACTCAACAATACAACAACACGATTCTCATGAATAACCATTAAGCCATTTGCTAAGATTTCCCCCATTTTGACATGTGGAAACCTGTTGTCACTCTTACCCTGACGGGAAGCTCCAGACACTTTTTTGGTCCTATCTGAGGCATTTTTAAATTCATGTCAAATTGGCCATATTCGGAAGACACTCTTATAGTCTGCAGGGTAATTGAACTGGCCACATCTAAAGTCAAGCCACAGGTAACAGGTGAGAAACCTTGTTAAACCCTAAAAGAAAAAGAAAAAACTTGATTCCATTGAAAATAACCATTAAGTCATTCAGGTCGCAGACTCCCCTATAGGCATGGTTTGAAACCCCCTCCTGACAACTTTTTAGCGCCTACATGTCATGCACCTTTGTAAAATCCAGTTGAAAAATAAATGACTTAAGGTAATGTAAATGACACCTAGTTAATATGAGTAGTGAATAACTATCGTATTTTTAATATTCTGCAAAAACAGCTAGTTGATGAGAGGCTGAAAGAGAATTGCAAGAATCGCGCAATTTCACAGGCGGGCCACAAACAGGCAAATAACAAAAATAATCTCGGAACGCAGAACTCGTCGGTCGTTGTCAGTGGATTGTATTGGCGGGAAGAACAAAAATATAGTCTGCAGGGTAATCGAAGTCGCCGCATCTAATGTCAAGTACTTCCGGCGCCGACAGAGATGGCCGCCTCGCTTCGCGTTCCTATGAAACTATGCAGTTTTTTGTTTTTTTACGTGTTATTTCTTACATTAATACCCCTTGTCATCTTAGGTTTCAATACATACAGTCGAGAAGAACTACTGAATATAAGATCAGCGTCAACTCACCATCAGTACGACCAAGAATATGTTTTTCGTGACGCGGATCCTGTGTTCTGCCTTACAAACAGGACAACGGAGCGGATCCCATGCAGCGACCCAAAAAAACGACTCCGAAAAAGAGGGAAACGAGGCGGTCTCTGGTCAGACTCCGGAGACGGGCACACCGTGCACCACTCCCTAGCATTCTTCTTGCCAATGTCCAGTCTCTTGACAACAAGGTTGATGAAATCCGAGCAAGGATAGCATTCCAGAGGGACATCAGAGACTGTAACGTTCTTTGCTTCACGGAAACGTGGCTCACTGGAGAGACGCTATCCGAGGCGGTGCAGCCAACGGGTTTCTCCACGCATCGCGCAGACAGAAACAAACATCTTTCTGGTAAGAAGAGGGGCGGGGGCGTGTGCCTTATGGCTAACGTGACATGGTGTGATGAAAGAAACATACAGGAACTCAAATCCTTCTGTTCACCTGATTTAGAATTCCTCACAATCAAATGTAGACCGCATTATCTACCAAGAGAATTCTCTTCGATTATAATCACAGCCGTATATATCCCCCCCCAAGCAGACACATCGATGGCTCTGAATGAACTTTATTTGACTCTTTGCAAACTGGAAACCATTTATCCGGAGGCTGCATTCATTGTAGCTGGGGATTTTAACAAGGCTAATCTGAAAACAAGACTCCCTAAATTTTATCAGCATATCGATTGCGCAACCAGGGGTGGAAAGACCTTGGATCATTGTTACTCTAACTTCCGCGACGCATATAAGGCCCTGCCCCGCCCCACTTTCGGAAAAGCTGACCACGACTCCATTTTGTTGATCCCTGCCTACAGACAGAAACTAAAACAAGAGGCTCCCACGCTGAGGTCTGTCCAACGCTGGTCCGACCAAGCTGACTCCACACTCCAAGACTGCTTCCATCACGTGGACTGGGACATGTTTCGTATTGCGTCAGACAACAACATTGACGAATACGCTGATTCGGTGTGCGAGTTCATTAGAACGTGCGTTGAAGATGTCGTTCCCATAGCAACGATTAAAACATTCCCTAACCAGAAACCGTGGATTGATGGCAGCATTCGCGTGAAACTGAAAGCGCGAACCACTGCTTTTAATCAGGGCAAGGTGTCTGGTAACATGACCGAATACAAACAGCGCAGCTATTCCCTCCGCAAGGCTATCAAACAAGCTAAGCGTCAGTACAGAGACAAAGTAGAATCTCAATTCAACGGCTCAGACACAAGAGGCATGTGGCAGGGTCTACAGTCAATCACGGACTACAGGAAGAAATCCAGCCCAGTCACGGACCAGGATGTCCTGCTCCCAGGCAGACTAAATAACTTTTTTGCCCGCTTTGAGGACAATACAGTGCCACTGACACGGCCTGCAACGAAAACATGCGTTCTCTCCTTCACTGCAGCCGAGGTGAGTAAGACATTTAAACGTGTTAACCCTCGCAAGGCTGCAGGCCCAGACGGCATCCCCAGCCGCGCCCTCAGAGCATGCGCAGACCAGCTGGTCGGTGTGTTTACGGACATATTCAATCAATCCCTATACCAGTCTGCTGTTCCCACATGCTTCAAGAGGGCCACCATTGTTCCTGTTCCCAAGAAAGCTAAGGTAACTGAGCTAAACGACTACCGCCCCGTAGCACTCACTTCCGTCATCATGAAGTGCTTTGAGAGACTAGTCAAGGACCATATCACCTCCACCCTACCTGACACCCTAGACCCACTCCAATTTGCTTACCGCCCAAATAGGTCCACAGACGATGCAATCTCAACCACACTGCACACTGCCCTAACCCATCTGGACAAGAGGAATACCTATGTGAGAATGCTGTTCATTGACTACAGCTCGGCATTCAACACCATAGTACCCTCCAAGCTCGTCATCAAGCTCGAGACCCTGGGTCTCGACCCCGCCCTGTGCAACTGGGTACTGGACTTCCTGACGGGCCGCCCCCAGGTGGTGAGGGTAGGCAACAACATCTCCTCCCCGCTGATCCTCAACACTGGGGCCCCACAAGGGTGCGTTCTGAGCCCTCTCCTGTACTCCCTGTTCACCCACGACTGCGTGGCCACGCACGCCTCCAACTCAATCATCAAGTTTGCGGACGACACAACAGTGGTAGGCTTGATTACCAACAACGACGAGACGGCCTACAGGGAGGAGGTGAGGGCCCTCGGAGTGTGGTGTCAGGAAAATAACCTCACACTCAACGTCAACAAAACTAAGGAGATGATTGTGGACTTCAGGAAACAGCAGAGGGAACACCCCCCTATCCACATCGATGGAACAGTAGTGGAGAGGGTAGCAAGTTTTAAGTTCCTCGGCATACACATCACAGACAAACTGAATTGGTCCACTCACACAGACAGCATTGTGAAGAAGGCGCAGCAGCGCCTCTTCAACCTCAGGAGGCTGAAGAAATTCGGCTTGTCACCAAAAGCACTCACAAACTTCTACAGATGCACAATCGAGAGCATCCTGGCGGGCTGTATCACCGCCTGGTACGGCAACTGCTCCGCCCTCAACCGTAAGGCTCTCCAGAGGGTAGTGAGGTCTGCACAACGCATCACCGGGGGCAAACTACCTGCCCTCCAGAACACCTACACCACCCGATGTCACAGGAAGGCCATAAAGATCATCAAAGACATCAACCACCCGAGCCACTGCCTGTTCACCCCGCTATCATCCAGAAGGCGAGGTCAGTACAGGTGCATCAAAGCTGGGACCTTAGAGACTGAAAAACAGCTTCTATCTCAAGGCCATCAGACTGTTAAACAGCCACCACTAACATTGAGTGGCTGCTGCCAACACACTGACACTGACTCAACTCCAGCCACTTTAATAATGGGAATTGATGGGAAATGATGTAAATATATCACTAGCCACTTTAAACAATGCTACCTTATATAATGTTACTTACCCTACATTATTCATCTCATATGCATACGTATATACTGTACTCTATATCATCGACTGTATCCTTATGTAATACATGTATCACTAGCCACTTTAATTAACTATGCCACTTTGTTTACATACTCATCTCATATGTATATACTGTACTCGATACCATCTACTGTATCTTGTCTATGCTGCTCTGTACCATCACTCATTCATATATCCTTATGTACATATTCTTTATCCCCTTACACTGTGTACAAGACAGTAGTTTTGGAATTGTTAGTTAGATTACTTGTTGGTTATTACTGCATTGTCGGAACTAGAAGCACAAGCATTTCGCTACACTCGCATTAACATCTGCTAACCATGTGTATGTGACAAATAACATTTGATTTGATTTGATTTGAAGTTACAGGTGAGCTGCCTTGTTAAACCCTAATAATAAATAATAACACGATTGCGTTGAAATGACTCATTAAGCCATTTGTAAGGATTTCCCCCATGTGGACCTGTTGTCACTCTTACCCTGATGGTTGCTGATATTTCCAGACACTTTTTCGGTCTTATCTGAGGAATTTTATCATTTATATCAGAATGGCCATGTTCTGATGCCAGTTTAGCGCTCATTCAATGACGATTTACTACTCTTTCCCATTGAAGGCCATATTGACGTTAAGTCAATGACTGGACTTTTTAATTTATAAAAACAAATGACTATTGAAAGTGCAAGTCAGTATCGTGCATAGTTGTTCTGGTCTCTGTGGTGATTTTAGAGCGTTGTTCATATTTCTACTTTTACCGCATACACTTTAACCCGATACCCAGTTACTGTGCTGTAGTCAGGATGGCCGAGCAGTCTAAGGCGCTGCGTTCAGGTCGCAGTCTCCCATGGAGGCGTGGGTTCAAATCCCACTTCTGACAGTTTTTTAGTGCCTCTCAGGAGTCATGCTGCTCAGCAGTAATAATAAGAATGATGAAATAACAACTTCACACAGTGAAATAACAATTCATAATAAACACTCTCAAATGCAGACCTTCTGGAGCTGAGCAAAGATCAAGGTTAAATAAGAAAACAGCTGGACTTAATAACAAATGAATGAGGGGAACATTTTGCGTTATTGCATTATAATGAGTTACTGCATTATCTTTCAGTTGTTAAATTTCACTTTCTGTAGGCTATGCCTGTTGGCCCATTCACTCCTAACAAGCCTGTTTTCTTCTGTCAATGTTGTCGTGGCCGAGTGGTTAAGGCGATGGACTAAAAATCCAATAGGGTCTTCCTGCGCAGGTTCAAATCCTGCCGACAACGAAAATGCTTTTTTTTGACCCCTCCGGAGGTTGAAGTTTAGTCGTGTTTCTTATACCAATCGCATCCTCTCAGATCTCCGCAAGTACATAGGGATTAGTTGTCCATTTGGGATAGGACTGCAGGCCATCTATCCCACTTCACACCTTTACACACCTGGTTATCCAGCCTTCTAGCTCTATAGGCCACAGTAGCATAGGTTACAGGTTTGTAGTCAAGCCACAGATTTCAGGTGAGATCCCATGATACACTCAACAATACAACAACACGATTCTCATGAATAACCATTAAGCCATTTGCTAAGATTTCCCCCATTTTGACATGTGGAAACCTGTTGTCACTCTTACCCTGACGGGAAGCTCCAGACACTTTTTTGGTCCTATCTGAGGCATTTTTAAATTCATGTCAAATTGGCCATATTCTGAAGACACTCTTAGGCTGCAGGGTAATCGAACTGGCCACATCTAAAGTCAAGCCACAGGTAACAGGTGAGAAACCTTGTTAAACCCTAAAATAAAAATAAAAAACTTGATTGCATTGAAAATAACCATTAAGTCATTCAGGTCGCAGACTCCCCTATAGGCATGGTTTGAAACCCCCTCCTGACAATTTTTTAGCGCCTGCATGTCATTCACCTTTGTAAAATCCAGTTGAAAAATAAATGACTTAAGGTAACGTAAATGACACCTAGTTAATATGAGTAGTGAATAACTATCGTATTTTTAATATTCTGCAAAAACAGCTAGTTGATGAGAGGCTGAAAGAGAATTGCAAGAATCGCGCAATTTCACAGGCGGGCCCCAAACAGGCAAATAACAAAAATTATCTCGGAACGCAGAACTCGTCGGTCGTTGTCAGTGGATTGTATTGGCGGGAAGAACAAAAATATCGTCTGCAGGGTAATCGAAGTCGCCGCATCTAATGTCAAGTCACAGGTGAGCTGCCTTGTTAAACCCTAAAAATAAATAATAACACGATTGTGTTGAAATGACCCATTAAGCCATTTGTAAGGATTTCCCCCATGTGGACCTGTTGTCACTCTTACCCTGATGGTTGCTGATATTTCCAGACACTTTTTCAGTCTTATCTGAGGAATTTTATCATTTATATCAGAATGGCCATATTCTGATGCCAGTTTAGCGCTCATTCAATGACGATTTACTACTCTTTCCCATTGAAGGCCATATTGAGGTTAAATCAATGACTGGACTTTTTAATTTATAAAAACAAATGACTATTGAAAGTGCAAGTCAGTATCGTGCATAGTTGTTCTGGTCTCTGTGGTGATTTTAGAGCGTTGTTCATATTTCTACTTTTACCGCATACACTTTAACCCGATACCCAGTTACTGTGCTGTAGTCAGGATGGCCGAGCGGTCTAAGGCGCTGCGTTCAGGTCGCAGTCTCCCATGGAGGCGTGGGTTCAAATCCCACTTCTGACAGTTTTTTAGTGCCTCTCAGGAGTCATGCTGCTCAGCAGTAATAATAAGAATTATGAAATAACAACTTCACACAGTGAAATAACAATTCATAATAAACACTCTCAAATGCAGACCTTCTGGAGCTGAGCAAAGATCAAGGTTAAATAAGAAAACAGCTGGACTTAATAACAAATGAATGAGGGGAACATTTTGTGTTATTGCATTATAATGAGTTACTGCATTATCTTTCAGTTGTTAAATTTCACTTTCAGTAGGCTATGCCTGTTGGCCCATTCACTCCTAACAAGCCTGTTTTCTTCTGTCAACGTTGTCGTGGCCGAGTGGTTAAGGTGATGGACTAGAAATCCATTAGGATCTTCCTGCGCAGGTTCAAATCCTGCCGACAATGAAAATGCATTTTTTTGACCCCTCCGGAGGTTGAAGTTTAGTCGTGTTTCTTATACCAATCGCATCCTCTCAGATCTCCGCAAGTACATAGGGATTAGTTGTCCATTTGGGATAGGACTGCAGGCCATCTATCCCACTTCACACCTTTACACACCTGGTTATCCAGCCTTCTAGCTCTATAGGCCACAGTAGCATAGGTTACAGGTTTGTAGTCAAGCCACAGATTTCAGGTGAGATCCCATGATACACTCAACAATACAACAACACGATTCTCATGAATAACCATTAAGCCATTTGCTAAGATTTCCCCCATTTTGACATGTGGAAACCTGTTGTCACTCTTACCCTGACGGGAAGCTCCAGACACTTTTTTGGTCCTATCTGAGGCATTTTTAAATTCATGTCAAATTGGCCATATTCTGAAGACACTCTTATAGTCTGCAGGGTAATCGAACTGGCCACATCTAAAGTCAAGCCACAGGTAACAGGTGAGAAACCTTGTTAAACCCTAAAAGAAAAAGAAAAAACTTGATTGCATTGAAAATAACCATTAAGTCATTCAGGTCGCAGACTCCCCTATAGGCATGGTTTGAAACCCCCTCCTGACAACTTTTTAGCGCCTGCATGTCATGCACCTTTGTAAAATCCAGTTGAAAAATAAATGACTTAAGGTAACGTAAATGACACCTAGTTAATATGAGTAGTGAATAACTATCGTATTTTTAATATTCTGCAAAAACAGCTAGTTGATGAGAGGCTGAAAGAGAATTGCAAGAATCGCGCAATTTCACAGGCGGGCCCCAAACAGGCAAATAACAAAAATAATCTCGGAACGCAGAACTCGTCGGTCGTTGTCAGTGGATTGTATTGGCGGGAAGAACAAGAATATCGTCTGCAGGGTAATCGAAGTCGCCGCATCTAATGTCAAGTCACAGGTGAGCTGCCTTGTTAAACCCTAAAAATAAATAATAACACGATTGCGTTGAAATGACCCATTAAGCCATTTGTAAGGATTTCCCCCATGTGGACCTGTTGTCACTCTTACCCTGATAGTTGCTGATATTTCCAGACACTTTTTCAGTCTTATCTGAGGAATTTTATCATTTATATCAGAATGGTCATATTCTGATGCCAGTTTAGCGCTCATTCAATGACGATTTACTACTCTTTCCCATTGAAGGCCATATTGAGGTTAAATCAATGACTGGACTTTTTAATTTATAAAAACAAATGACTATTGAAAGTGCAAGTCAGTATCGTGCATAGTTGTTCTGGTCTCTGTGGTGATTTTAGAGCGTTGTTCATATTTCTACTTTTACCGCATACACTTTAACCCGATACCCAGTTACTGTGCTGTAGTCAGGATGGCCGAGCGGTCTAAGGCGCTGCGTTCAGGTCGCAGTCTCCCATGGAGGCGTGGGTTCAAATCCCACTTCTGACAGTTTTTTAGTGCCTCTCAGGAGTCATGCTGCTCAGCAGTAATAATAAGAATTATGAAATAACAACTTCACACAGTGAAATAACAATTCATAATAAACACTCTCAAATGCAGACCTTCTGGAGCTGAGCAAAGATCAAGGTTAAATAAGAAAACAGCTGGACTTAATAACAAATGAATGAGGGGAACATTTTGTGTTATTGCATTATAATGAGTTACTGCATTATCTTTCAGTTGTTAAATTTCACTTTCAGTAGGCTATGCCTGTTGGCCCATTCACTCCTAACAAGCCTGTTTTCTTCTGTCAACGTTGTCGTGGCCGAGTGGTTAAGGTGATGGACTAGAAATCCATTAGGATCTTCCTGCGCAGGTTCAAATCCTGCCGACAATGAAAATGCATTTTTTTGACCCCTCCGGAGGTTGAAGTTTAGTCGTGTTTCTTATACCAATCGCATCCTCTCAGATCTCCGCAAGTACATAGGGATTAGTTGTCCATTTGGGATAGGACTGCAGGCCATCTATCCCACTTCACACCTTTACACACCTGGTTATCCAGCCTTCTAGCTCTATAGGCCACAGTAGCATAGGTTACAGGTTTGTAGTCAAGCCACAGATTTCAGGTGAGATCCCATGATACACTCAACAATACAACAACACGATTCTCATGAATAACCATTAAGCCATTTGCTAAGATTTCCCCCATTTTGACATGTGGAAACCTGTTGTCACTCTTACCCTGACGGGAAGCTCCAGACACTTTTTTGGTCCTATCTGAGGCATTTTTAAATTCATGTCAAATTGGCCATATTCTGAAGACACTCTTATAGTCTGCAGGGTAATCGAACTGGCCACATCTAAAGTCAAGCCACAGGTAACAGGTGAGAAACCTTGTTAAACCCTAAAAGAAAAAGAAAAAACTTGATTGCATTGAAAATAACCATTAAGTCATTCAGGTCGCAGACTCCCCTATAGGCATGGTTTGAAACCCCCTCCTGACAACTTTTTAGCGCCTGCATGTCATGCACCTTTGTAAAATCCAGTTGAAAAATAAATGACTTAAGGTAACGTAAATGACACCTAGTTAATATGAGTAGTGAATAACTATCGTATTTTTTATATTCTGCAAAAACAGCTAGTTGATGAGAGGCTGAAAGAGAATTGCAAGAATCGCGCAATTTCACAGGCGGGCCCCAAACAGGCAAATAACAAAAATAATCTCGGAACGCAGAACTCGTCGGTCGTTGTCAGTGGATTGTATTGGCGGGAAGAACAAGAATATCGTCTGCAGGGTAATCGAAGTCGCCGCATCTAATGTCAAGTCACAGGTGAGCTGCCTTGTTAAACCCTAAAAATAAATAATAACACGATTGCGTTGAAATGACCCATTAAGCCATTTGTAAGGATTTCCCCCATGTGGACCTGTTGTCACTCTTACCCTGATAGTTGCTGATATTTCCAGACACTTTTTCAGTCTTATCTGAGGAATTTTATCATTTATATCAGAATGGTCATATTCTGATGCCAGTTTAGCGCTCATTCAATGACGATTTACTACTCTTTCCCATTGAAGGCCATATTGAGGTTAAATCAATGACTGGACTTTTTAATTTATAAAAACAAATGACTATTGAAAGTGCAAGTCAGTATCGTGCATAGTTGTTCTGGTCTCTGTGGTGATTTTAGAGCGTTGTTCATATTTCTACTTTTACCGCATACACTTTAACCCGATACCCAGTTACTGTGCTGTAGTCAGGATGGCCGAGCGGTCTAAGGCGCTGCGTTCAGGTCGCAGTCTCCCATGGAGGCGTGGGTTCAAAACCCACTACTGAGAGTATTTTAGTGCCTCTCAGGAGTCATGCTGCTCAGCAGTAAGAATGATGAAATAACAACTTCACACAGTGAAATAACAATTCATAATAAACACTCTCAAATGCAGACATTCTGGAGCTGAGCAAAGATCAAGGTTAAATAAGAAAACAGCTGGACTTAATAACAAATGAATGAGGGGAACATTTTGTGTTATTGCATTATAATGAGTTACTGCATTATCTTTCAGTTGTTAAAATTCACTTTCTGTAGGCTATGCCTGTTGGCCCATTCACTCCTAACAAGCCTGTTTTCTTCTTTCAACGTTGTCGTGGCCGAGTGGTTAAGGCGATGGACTAGAAATCCATTAGGAACTTCCTGCACAGGTTCAAATCCTGCCGACAACGAAAATGCATTTTTTTGACCCCTCCGGAGGTTGAAGTTTAGTCGTGTTTCTTATACCAATCACATCCTCTCAGATCTCCGCAAGTACATAGGGATTAGTTGTCCATTTGGGATAGGACTGCAGGCCATCTATCCCACTTCACACCTTTACACACCTGGTTATCCAGCCTTCTAGCTCTATAGGCCACAGTAGCATAGGTTACAGGTTTGTAGTCAAGCCACAGATTTCAGGTGAGATCCCATGATACACTCAACAATACAACAACACGATTCTCATGAATAACCATTAAGCCATTTGCTAAGATTTCCCCCATTTTGACATGTGGAAACCTGTTGTCACTCTTACCCTGACGGGAAGCTCCAGACACTTTTTTGGTCCTATCTGAGGCATTTTTAAATTCATGTCAAATTGGCCATATTCGGAAGACACTCTTATAGTCTGCAGGGTAATTGAACTGGCCACATCTAAAGTCAAGCCACAGGTAACAGGTGAGAAACCTTGTTAAACCCTAAAAGAAAAAGAAAAAACTTGATTCCATTGAAAATAACCATTAAGTCATTCAGGTCGCAGACTCCCCTATAGGCATGGTTTGAAACCCCCTCCTGACAACTTTTTAGCGCCTACATGTCATGCACCTTTGTAAAATCCAGTTGAAAAATAAATGACTTAAGGTAATGTAAATGACACCTAGTTAATATGAGTAGTGAATAACTATCGTATTTTTAATATTCTGCAAAAACAGCTAGTTGATGAGAGGCTGAAAGAGAATTGCAAGAATCGCGCAATTTCACAGGCGGGCCACAAACAGGCAAATAACAAAAATAATCTCGGAACGCAGAACTCGTCGGTCGTTGTCAGTGGATTGTATTGGCGGGAAGAACAAAAATATAGTCTGCAGGGTAATCGAAGTCGCCGCATCTAATGTCAAGTACTTCCGGCGCCGACAGAGATGGCCGCCTCGCTTCGCGTTCCTATGAAACTATGCAGTTTTTTGTTTTTTTACGTGTTATTTCTTACATTAATACCCCTTGCCATCTTAGGTTTCAATACATACAGTCGAGAAGAACTACTGAATATAAGATCAGCGTCAACTCACCATCAGTACGACCAAGAATATGTTTTTCGTGACGCGGATCCTGTGTTCTGCCTTACAAACAGGACAACGGAGCGGATCCCATGCAGCGACCCAAAAAAACGACTCCGAAAAAGAGGGAAACGAGGCGGTCTCTGGTCAGACTCCGGAGACGGGCACACCGTGCACCACTCCCTAGCATTCTTCTTGCCAATGTCCAGTCTCTTGACAACAAGGTTGATGAAATCCGAGCAAGGATAGCATTCCAGAGGGACATCAGAGACTGTAACGTTCTTTGCTTCACGGAAACGTGGCTCACTGGAGAGACGCTATCCGAGGCGGTGCAGCCAACGGGTTTCTCCACGCATCGCGCAGACAGAAACAAACATCTTTCTGGTAAGAAGAGGGGCGGGGGCGTGTGCCTTATGGCTAACGTGACATGGTGTGATGAAAGAAACATACAGGAACTCAAATCCTTCTGTTCACCTGATTTAGAATTCCTCACAATCAAATGTAGACCGCATTATCTACCAAGAGAATTCTCTTCGATTATAATCACAGCCGTATATATCCCCCCCCAAGCAGACACATCGATGGCTCTGAATGAACTTTATTTGACTCTTTGCAAACTGGAAACCATTTATCCGGAGGCTGCATTCATTGTAGCTGGGGATTTTAACAAGGCTAATCTGAAAACAAGACTCCCTAAATTTTATCAGCATATCGATTGCGCAACCAGGGGTGGAAAGACCTTGGATCATTGTTACTCTAACTTCCGCGACGCATATAAGGCCCTGCCCCGCCCCACTTTCGGAAAAGCTGACCACGACTCCATTTTGTTGATCCCTGCCTACAGACAGAAACTAAAACAAGAGGCTCCCACGCTGAGGTCTGTCCAACGCTGGTCCGACCAAGCTGACTCCACACTCCAAGACTGCTTCCATCACGTGGACTGGGACATGTTTCGTATTGCGTCAGACAACAACATTGACGAATACGCTGATTCGGTGTGCGAGTTCATTAGAACGTGCGTTGAAGATGTCGTTCCCATAGCAACGATTAAAACATTCCCTAACCAGAAACCGTGGATTGATGGCAGCATTCGCGTGAAACTGAAAGCGCGAACCACTGCTTTTAATCAGGGCAAGGTGTCTGGTAACATGACCGAATACAAACAGCGCAGCTATTCCCTCCGCAAGGCTATCAAACAAGCTAAGCGTCAGTACAGAGACAAAGTAGAATCTCAATTCAACGGCTCAGACACAAGAGGCATGTGGCAGGGTCTACAGTCAATCACGGACTACAGGAAGAAATCCAGCCCAGTCACGGACCAGGATGTCCTGCTCCCAGGCAGACTAAATAACTTTTTTGCCCGCTTTGAGGACAATACAGTGCCACTGACACGGCCTGCAACGAAAACATGCGTTCTCTCCTTCACTGCAGCCGAGGTGAGTAAGACATTTAAACGTGTTAACCCTCGCAAGGCTGCAGGCCCAGACGGCATCCCCAGCCGCGCCCTCAGAGCATGCGCAGACCAGCTGGTCGGTGTGTTTACGGACATATTCAATCAATCCCTATACCAGTCTGCTGTTCCCACATGCTTCAAGAGGGCCACCATTGTTCCTGTTCCCAAGAAAGCTAAGGTAACTGAGCTAAACGACTACCGCCCCGTAGCACTCACTTCCGTCATCATGAAGTGCTTTGAGAGACTAGTCAAGGACCATATCACCTCCACCCTACCTGACACCCTAGACCCACTCCAATTTGCTTACCGCCCAAATAGGTCCACAGACGATGCAATCTCAACCACACTGCACACTGCCCTAACCCATCTGGACAAGAGGAATACCTATGTGAGAATGCTGTTCATTGACTACAGCTCGGCATTCAACACCATAGTACCCTCCAAGCTCGTCATCAAGCTCGAGACCCTGGGTCTCGACCCCGCCCTGTGCAACTGGGTACTGGACTTCCTGACGGGCCGCCCCCAGGTGGTGAGGGTAGGCAACAACATCTCCTCCCCGCTGATCCTCAACACTGGGGCCCCACAAGGGTGCGTTCTGAGCCCTCTCCTGTACTCCCTGTTCACCCACGACTGCGTGGCCACGCACGCCTCCAACTCAATCATCAAGTTTGCGGACGACACAACAGTGGTAGGCTTGATTACCAACAACGACGAGACGGCCTACAGGGAGGAGGTGAGGGCCCTCGGAGTGTGGTGTCAGGAAAATAACCTCACACTCAACGTCAACAAAACTAAGGAGATGATTGTGGACTTCAGGAAACAGCAGAGGGAACACCCCCCTATCCACATCGATGGAACAGTAGTGGAGAGGGTAGCAAGTTTTAAGTTCCTCGGCATACACATCACAGACAAACTGAATTGGTCCACTCACACAGACAGCATTGTGAAGAAGGCGCAGCAGCGCCTCTTCAACCTCAGGAGGCTGAAGAAATTCGGCTTGTCACCAAAAGCACTCACAAACTTCTACAGATGCACAATCGAGAGCATCCTGGCGGGCTGTATCACCGCCTGGTACGGCAACTGCTCCGCCCTCAACCGTAAGGCTCTCCAGAGGGTAGTGAGGTCTGCACAACGCATCACCGGGGGCAAACTACCTGCCCTCCAGGACACCTACACCACCCGATGTCACAGGAAGGCCATAAAGATCATCAAAGACATCAACCACCCGAGCCACTGCCTGTTCACCCCGCTATCATCCAGAAGGCGAGGTCAGTACAGGTGCATCAAAGCTGGGACCTTAGAGACTGAAAAACAGCTTCTATCTCAAGGCCATCAGACTGTTAAACAGCCACCACTAACATTGAGTGGCTGCTGCCAACACACTGACACTGACTCAACTCCAGCCACTTTAATAATGGGAATTGATGGGAAATGATGTAAATATATCACTAGCCACTTTAAACAATGCTACCTTATATAATGTTACTTACCCTACATTATTCATCTCATATGCATACGTATATACTGTACTCTATATCATCGACTGTATCCTTATGTAATACATGTATCACTAGCCACTTTAATTAACTATGCCACTTTGTTTACATACTCATCTCATATGTATATACTGTACTCGATACCATCTACTGTATCTTGTCTATGCTGCTCTGTACCATCACTCATTCATATATCCTTATGTACATATTCTTTATCCCCTTACACTGTGTACAAGACAGTAGTTTTGGAATTGTTAGTTAGATTACTTGTTGGTTATTACTGCATTGTCGGAACTAGAAGCACAAGCATTTCGCTACACTCGCATTAACATCTGCTAACCATGTGTATGTGACAAATAACATTTGATTTGATTTGATTTGAAGTTACAGGTGAGCTGCCTTGTTAAACCCTAATAATAAATAATAACACGATTGCGTTGAAATGACTCATTAAGCCATTTGTAAGGATTTCCCCCATGTGGACCTGTTGTCACTCTTACCCTGATGGTTGCTGATATTTCCAGACACTTTTTCGGTCTTATCTGAGGAATTTTATCATTTATATCAGAATGGCCATGTTCTGATGCCAGTTTAGCGCTCATTCAATGACGATTTACTACTCTTTCCCATTGAAGGCCATATTGACGTTAAGTCAATGACTGGACTTTTTAATTTATAAAAACAAATGACTATTGAAAGTGCAAGTCAGTATCGTGCATAGTTGTTCTGGTCTCTGTGGTGATTTTAGAGCGTTGTTCATATTTCTACTTTTACCGCATACACTTTAACCCGATACCCAGTTACTGTGCTGTAGCCAGGATGGCCGAGCAGTCTAAGGCGCTGCGTTCAGGTCGCAGTCTCCCATGGAGGCGTGGGTTCAAATCCCACTTCTGACAGTTTTTTAGTGCCTCTCAGGAGTCATGCTGCTCAGCAGTAATAATAAGAATGATGAAATAACAACTTCACACAGTGAAATAACAATTCATAATAAACACTCTCAAATGCAGACCTTCTGGAGCTGAGCAAAGATCAAGGTTAAATAAGAAAACAGCTGGACTTAATAACAAATAATTGAGGGGAACATTTTGCGTTATTGCATTATAATGAGTTACTGCATTATCTTTCAGTTGTTAAATTTCACTTTCTGTAGGCTATGCCTGTTGGCCCATTCACTCCTAACAAGCCTGTTTTCTTCTGTCAACGTTGTCGTGGCCGAGTGGTTAAGGCGATGGACTAAAAATCCAATAGGGTCTTCCTGCGCAGGTTCAAATCCTGCCGACAACGAAAATGCTTTTTTTTGACCCCTCCGGAGGTTGAAGTTTAGTCGTGTTTCTTATACCAATCGCATCCTCTCAGATCTCCGCAAGTACATAGGGATTAGTTGTCCATTTGGGATAGGACTGCAGGCCATCTATCCCACTTCACACCTTTACACACCTGGTTATCCAGCCTTCTAGCTCTATAGGCCACAGTAGCATAGGTTACAGGTTTGTAGTCAAGCCACAGATTTCAGGTGAGATCCCATGATACACTCAACAATACAACAACACGATTCTCATGAATAACCATTAAGCCATTTGCTAAGATTTCCCCCATTTTGACATGTGGAAACCTGTTGTCACTCTTACCCTGACGGGAAGCTCCAGACACTTTTTTGGTCCTATCTGAGGCATTTTTAAATTCATGTCAAATTGGCCATATTCTGAAGACACTCTTAGGCTGCAGGGTAATCGAACTGGCCACATCTAAAGTCAAGCCACAGGTAACAGGTGAGAAACCTTGTTAAACCCTAAAATAAAAATAAAAAACTTGATTGCATTGAAAATAACCATTAAGTCATTCAGGTCGCAGACTCCCCTATAGGCATGGTTTGAAACCCCCTCCTGACAATTTTTTAGCGCCTGCATGTCATTCACCTTTGTAAAATCCAGTTGAAAAATAAATGACTTAAGGTAACGTAAATGACACCTAGTTAATATGAGTAGTGAATAACTATCGTATTTTTAATATTCTGCAAAAACAGCTAGTTGATGAGAGGCTGAAAGAGAATTGCAAGAATCGCGCAATTTCACAGGCGGGCCCCAAACAGGCAAATAACAAAAATTATCTCGGAACGCAGAACTCGTCGGTCGTTGTCAGTGGATTGTATTGGCGGGAAGAACAAAAATATCGTCTGCAGGGTAATCGAAGTCGCCGCATCTAATGTCAAGTCACAGGTGAGCTGCCTTGTTAAACCCTAAAAATAAATAATAACACGATTGTGTTGAAATGACCCATTAAGCCATTTGTAAGGATTTCCCCCATGTGGACCTGTTGTCACTCTTACCCTGATGGTTGCTGATATTTCCAGACACTTTTTCAGTCTTATCTGAGGAATTTTATCATTTATATCAGAATGGCCATATTCTGATGCCAGTTTAGCGCTCATTCAATGACGATTTACTACTCTTTCCCATTGAAGGCCATATTGAGGTTAAATCAATGACTGGACTTTTTAATTTATAAAAACAAATGACTATTGAAAGTGCAAGTCAGTATCGTGCATAGTTGTTCTGGTCTCTGTGGTGATTTTAGAGCGTTGTTCATATTTCTACTTTTACCGCATACACTTTAACCCGATACCCAGTTACTGTGCTGTAGTCAGGATGGCCGAGCGGTCTAAGGCGCTGCGTTAAGGTCGCAGTCTCCCATGGAGGCGTGGGTTCAAATCCCACTTCTGACAGTTTTTTAGTGCCTCTCAGGAGTCATGCTGCTCAGCAGTAATAATAAGAATGATGAAATAACAACTTCACACAGTGAAATAGCAATTCATAATAAACACTCTCAAATGCAGACCTTCTGGAGCTGAGCAAAGATCAAGGTTAAATAAGAAAACAGCTGGACTTAATAACAAATGAATGAGGGGAACATTTTGTGTTATTGCATTATAATGAGTTACTGCATTATCTTTCAGTTGTTAAATTTCACTTTCTGTAGGCTATGCCTGTTGGCCCATTCACTCCTAACAAGCCTGTTTTCTTCTGTCGACGTTGTCGTGGCCGAGTGGTTAAGGCGATGGACTAGAAATCCATTAGGATCTTCCAGCGCAGGTTCAAATCCTGCCGACAACGAAAATGCATTTTTTTGACCCCTCCAGAGGTTGAAGTTTAGTCGTGTTTCTTATACCAATCGCATCCTCTCAGATCTCCGCAAGTACATAGGGATTAGTTGTCCATTTGGGGTAGGACTGCAGGCCATCTATCCCACTTCACACCTTTACACACCTGGTTATCCAGCCTTATAGCTCTATAGGCCACAGTTGCATAGGTTACAGGTTTGTAGTCAAGCCACAGATTTCAGGTGAGATCCCATGATACACTCAACAATACAACAACACGATTCTCATGAATAACCATGAAGCCATTTGCTAAGATTTCCCCCATTTTGACATGTGGAAACCTGTTGTCACTCTTACCCTGACGGGAAGCTCCAGACACTTTTTTGGTCCTATCTGAGGCATTTTTAAATTCATGTCAAATTGGCCATATTCTGAAGACACTCTTATAGTCTGCAGGGTAATCGAACTGGCCACATCTAAAGTCAAGCCACAGGTAACAGGTGAGAAACCTTGTTAAACCCTAAAAGAAAAAGAAAAAACTTGATTGCATTGAAAATAACCATTAAGTCATTCAGGTCGCAGACTCCCATATAGTCATGGTTTGAAACCCCCTCCTGACAACTTTTTAGCGCCTGCATGTCATGCACCTTTGTAAAATCCAGTTGAAAAATAAATGACTTAAGGTAACGTAAATGACACCTAGTTAATATGAGTAGTGAATAACTATCGTATTTTTAATATTCTGCAAAAACAGCTAGTTGATGAGAGGCTGAAAGAGAATTGCAAGAATCGCGCAATTTCACAGGCGGGCCCCAAACAGGCAAATAACAAAAATAACCTCGGAACGCAGAACTCGTCGGTCGTTGTCAGTGGATTGTATTGGCGGGAAGAAGAAAAATATCGTCTGCAGGGTAATCGAAGTCGCCGCATCTAATGTCAAGTCACAGGTTAGCTGCCTTGTTAAACCCTAAAAATAAATAATAACACGATTGCGTTGAAATGACCCATTAAGCCATTTGTAAGGATTTCCCCCATGTGGACCTGTTGTCACTCTTACCCTGATGGTTGCTGATATTTCCAGACACTTTTTCAGTCTTATCTGAGGAATTTTATCATTTATATCAGAATGGCCATATTCTGATGCCAGTTTAGCGCTCATTCAATGGCGATTTACTACTCTTTCCCATTGAAGGCCATATTGAGGTTAAATCAATGACTGGACTTTTTAATTTATAAAAACAAATGACTATTGAAAGTGCAAGTCAGTATCGTGCATAGTTGTTCTGGTCTCTGTGGTGATTTTAGAGCGTTGTTCATATTTCTACTTTTACCGCATACACTTTAACCAGATACCCAGTTACTGTGCTGTAGTCAGGATGCCCGAGCGGTCTAAGGCGCTGCGTTCAGGTCGCAGTCTCCCATGGAGGCGTGGGTTCAAATCCCACTTCTGACAGTTTTTTAGTGCCTCTCAGGAGTCATGCTGCTCAGCAGTAATAATAAGAATGATGAAATAACAACTTCACACAGTGAAATAACAATTCATAATAAACACTCTCAAATGCAGACCTACTGGAGCTGAGCAAAGATCAAGGTTAAATAAGAAAACAGCTGGACTTAATAACAAATGAATGAGGGGAACATTTTGTGTTATTGCATTATAATGAGTTACTGCATTATCTTTCAGTTGTTAAATTTCACTTTCTGTAGGCTATGCCTGTTGGCCCATTCACTCCTAACAAGCCTGTTTCCTTCTGTCAATGTTGTCGTGGCCGAGTGGTTAAGGTGATGGACTAGAAATCCATTAGGATCTTTCTGTGTAGGTTCAAATCCTGCCTACAAAGAAAATGCATTTTTTTGACCCCTCCGGAGGTTGAGGTTTAGTCGTGTTTCTTATACCAATCGCATCCTCTCAGATCTCCGCAAGTACATAGGGATTAGTTGTCCATTTGGGGTAGGACTGCAGGCCATCTATCCCACTTCACACCTTTACACACCTGGTTATCCAGCCTTCTAGCTCTATAGGCCACAGTTGCATAGGTTACAGGTTTGTAGTCAAGCCACAGATTTCAGGTGAGATCCCATGATACACTCAACAATACAACAACACGATTCTCATGAATAACCATTAAGCCATTTGCTAAGATTTCCCCCATTTTGACATGTGGAAACCTGTTGTCACTCTTACCCTGACGGGAAGCTCCAGACACTTTTTTGGTCCTATCTGAGGCATTTTTAAATTCATGTCAAATTGGCCATATTCTGAAGACACTCTTATAGTCTGCAGGGTAATCGAACTGGCCACATCTAAAGTCAAGCCACAGGTAACAGGTGAGAAACCTTGTTAAACCCTAAAAGAAAAAGAAAAACTCGATTGCATTGAAAATAACCATTAAGTCATTCAGGTCGCAGACTCCCCTATAGGCATGGTTTGAAACCCCCTCCTGACAACTTTTTAGCGCCTGCATGTCATGCACCTTTGTAAAATCCAGTTGAAAAATAAATGACTTAAGGTAACGTAAATGACACCTAGTTAATATGAGTAGTGAATAACTACCGTATTTTTAATATTCTGCAAAAACAGCTAGTTGATGAGAGGCTGAAAGAGAATTGCAAGAATCGCGCAATTTCACAGGCGGGCCCCAAACAGGCAAATAACAAAAATAACCTCGGAACGCAGAACTCGTCGGTCGTTGTCAGTGGATTGTATTGGCGGGAAGAACAAAAATATCGTCTGCAGGGTAATCGAAGTCGCCGCATCTAATGTCAAGTCACAGGTCAGCTGCCTTGTTAAACCCTAAAAATAAATAATAACACGATTGCGTTGAAATGACCCATTAAGCCAGTTGTAAGGATTTCCCCCATGTGGACCTGTTGTCACTCTTACCCTGATGGTTGCTGATATTTCCAGACACTTTTTCAGTCTTATCTGAGGAATTTTATCATTTATATCAGAATGGCCATATTCTGATGCCAGTTTAGCGCTCATTCAATGGCGATTTACTACTCTTTCCCATTGAAGGCCATATTGAGGTTAAATCAATGACTGGACTTTTTAATTTATAAAAACAAATGACTATTGAAAGTGCAAGTCAGTATCGTGCATAGTTGTTCTGGTCTCTGTGGTGATTTTAGAGCGTTGTTCATATTTCTACTTTTACCGCATACACTTTAACCCGATACCCAGTTACTGTGCTGTAATCAGGATGGCCGAGCGATCTAAGGCGCTGCGTTCAGGTCGCAGTCTCCCATGGAGACGTGGGTTCAAATCCCACTAATGACAGTTTTTTAGTGCCTCTCAGGAGTCATGCTGCTCAGCAGTAATAATAAGAATGATGAAATAACAACTTCACACAGTGAAATAACAATTCATAATAAACACTCTCAAATGCAGACCTACTGGAGCTGAGCAAAGATCAAGGTTAAATAAGAAAACAGCTGGACTTAATAACAAATGAATGAGGGGAACATTTTGTGTTATTGCATTATAATGAGTTACTGCATTATCTTTCAGTTGTTAAATTTCACTTTCTGTAGGCTATGCCTGTTGGCCCATTCACTCCTAACAAGCCTGTATTCTTCTGTCAACGTTGTCGTGGCCGAGTGGTTAAGGCAATGGACTAGAAATCCATTAGGATCTTCCTGCGTAGGTTCAAATCCTGCCGACAATGAAAATGCATTTCTTTGACCCCTCCGGAGGTTGAAGTTTAGTCGTGTTTCTTATACCAATCGCATCCTCTCAGCTCTCCGCAAGTACATAGGGATTTGTTGTCCATTTTGGATAGGACTGCAGGCCATCTATCCCACTTCACACCTTTACACACCTGGTTATCCAGCCTTCTAGCTCTTTAGGCCAAAGTAGCATAGGTTACAGGTTTGTAGTCAAGCCACAGATTTCAGGTGAGATCCCATGATACACTCAACAATACAACAACACGATTCTCAAGAATAACCATTAAGCCATTTGCTAAGATTTCCCCCATTTTGACATGTGGAAACCTGTTGTCACTCTTACCCTGACGGGAAGATCCAGACACTTTTTTGGTCCTATCTGAGGCATTTTTAAATTCATGTCAAATTGGCCATATTCTGAAGACACTCTTATAGTCTGCAGGGTAATCGAACTGGCCACATCTAAAGTCAAGCCACAGGTAACAGGTGAGAAACCTTGTTAAACCCTAAAAGAAAAAGAAAAAACTTGATTGCATTGAAAATAACCATTAAGTCATTCAGGTCGCAGACTCCCATATAGTCATGGTTTGAAACCCCCTCCTGACAACTTTTTAGCGCCTGCATGTCATGCACCTTTGTAAAATCCAGTTGAAAAATAAATGACTTAAGGTAACGTAAATGACACCTAGTTAATATGAGTAGTGAATAACTATCGTATTTTTAATATTCTGCAAAAACAGCTAGTTGATGAGAGGCTGAAAGAGAATTGCAAGAATCGCGCAATTTCACAGGCGGGCCCCAAACAGGCAAATAACAAAAATAACCTCGGAACGCAGAACTCGTCGGTCGTTGTCAGTGGATTGTATTGGCGGGAAGAACAAAAATATCGTCTGCAGGGTAATCGAAGTCGCCGCATCTAATGTCAAGTCACAGGTCAGCTGCCTTGTTAAACCCTAAAAATAAATAATAACACGATTGCGTTGAAATGACCCATTAAGCCATTTGTAAGGATTTCCCCCATGTGGACCTGTTGTCACTCTTACCCTGATGGTTGCTGATATTTCCAGACACTTTTTCAGTCTTATCTGAGGAATTTTATCATTTATATCAGAATGGCCATATTCTGATGCCAGTTTAGCGCTCATTCAATGACGATTTACTACTCTTTCCCATTGAAGGCCATTTTGAGGTTAAATCAATGACTGGACTTTTTAATTTATAAAAACAAATGACTATTGAAAGTGCAAGTCAGTATCGTGCATAGTTGTTCTGGTCTCTGTGGTGATTTTAGAGCGTTGTTCATATTTCTACTTTTACCGCATACACTTTAACCCGATACCCAGTTACTGTGCTGTAGTCAGGATGGCCGAGCGGTCTAAGGCGCTGTGTTCAGGTCGCAGTCTCCCATGGAGGCGTGGGTTCAAATCCCACTTCTGACAGTTTTTTAGTGCCTCTCAGGAGTCATGCTGCTCAGCAGTAATAATAATAATGATGAAATAACAACTTCACACAGTGAAATAGCAATTCATAATAAACACTCTCAAATGCAGACCTTCTGGAGCTGAGCAAAGATCAAGGTTAAATAAGAAAACAGCTGGACTTAATAACAAATGAATGAGGGGAACATTTTGTGTTATTGCATTATAATGAGGTACTGCATTATCTTTCAGTTGTTAAATTTCACTTTCTGTAGGCTATGCCTGTTGGCCCATTCACTCCTAACAAGCCTGTTTTCTTCTGTCGACGTTGTCGTGGCCGAGTGGTTAAGGCGATGGACTAGAAATCCATTAGGATCTTCCTGCGCAGGTTCAAATCCTGCCGACAACGAAAATGCATTTTTTTGACCCCTCCATAGGTTGAAGTTTAGTCGTGTTTCTTATACCAATCGCATCCTCTCAGATCTCCGCAAGTACATAGGGATTAGTTGTCCATTTGGGATAGGACTGCAGGCCATCTATCCCACTTCACACCTTTACACACCTGGTTATCCAGCCTTATAGCTCTATAGGCCACAGTTGCATAGGTTACAGGTTTGTAGTCAAGCCACAGATTTCAGGTGAGATCCCATGATACACTCAACAATACAACAACACGATTCTCATGAATAACCATGAAGCCATTTGCTAAGATTTCCCCCATTTTGACATGTGGAAACCTGTTGTCACTCTTACCCTGACGGGAAGCTCCAGACACTTTTTTGGTCCTATCTGAGGCATTTTTAAATTCATGTCAAATTGGCCATATTCTGAAGACACTCTTATAGTCTGCAGGGTAATCGAACTGGCCACATCTAAAGTCAAGCCACAGGTAACAGGTGAGAAACCTTGTTAAACCCTAAAAGAAAAAGAAAAAACTTGATTGCATTGAAAATAACCATTAAGTCATTCAGGTCGCAGACTCCCATATAGTCATGGTTTGAAACCCCCTCCTGACAACTTTTTAGCGCCTGCATGTCATGCACCTTTGTAAAATCCAGTTGAAAAATAAATGACTTAAGGTAACGTAAATGACACCTAGTTAATATGAGTAGTGAATAACTATCGTATTTTTAATATTCTGCAAAAACAGCTAGTTGATGAGAGGCTGAAAGAGAATTGCAAGAATCGCGCAATTTCACAGGCGGGCCCCAAACAGGCAAATAACAAAAATAACCTCGGAACGCAGAACTCGTCGGTCGTTGTCAGTGGATTGTATTGGCGGGAAGAAGAAAAATATCGTCTGCAGGGTAATCGAAGTCGCCGCATCTAATGTCAAGTCACAGGTTAGCTGCCTTGTTAAACCCTAAAAATAAATAATAACACGATTGCGTTGAAATGACCCATTAAGCCATTTGTAAGGATTTCCCCCATGTGGACCTGTTGTCACTCTTACCCTGATGGTTGCTGATATTTCCAGACACTTTTTCAGTCTTATCTGAGGAATTTTATCATTTATATCAGAATGGCCATATTCTGATGCCAGTTTAGCGCTCATTCAATGGCGATTTACTACTCTTTCCCATTGAAGGCCATATTGAGGTTAAATCAATGACTGGACTTTTTAATTTATAAAAACAAATGACTATTGAAAGTGCAAGTCAGTATCGTGCATAGTTGTTCTGGTCTCTGTGGTGATTTTAGAGCGTTGTTCATATTTCTACTTTTACCGCATACACTTTAACCAGATACCCAGTTACTGTGCTGTAGTCAGGATGGCCGAGCGGTCTAAGGCGCTGCGTTCAGGTCGCAGTCTCCCATGGAGGCGTGGGTTCAAATCCCACTTCTGACAGTTTTTTAGTGCCTCTCAGGAGTCATGCTGCTCAGCAGTAATAATAAGAATGATGAAATAACAACTTCACACAGTGAAATAACAATTCATAATAAACACTCTCAAATGCAGACCTACTGGAGCTGAGCAAAGATCAAGGTTAAATAAGAAAACAGCTGGACTTAATAACAAATGAATGAGGGGAACATTTTGTGTTATTGCATTATAATGAGTTACTGCATTATCTTTCAGTTGTTAAATTTCACTTTCTGTAGGCTATGCCTGTTGGCCCATTCACTCCTAACAAGCCTGTTTCCTTCTGTCAATGTTGTCGTGGCCGAGTGGTTAAGGTGATGGACTAGAAATCCATTAGGATCTTCCTGTGTAGGTTCAAATCCTGCCTACAAAGAAAATGCATTTTTTTGACCCCTCCGGAGGTTGAGGTTTAGTCGTGTTTCTTATACCAATCGCATCCTCTCAGATCTCCGCAAGTACATAGGGATTAGTTGTCCATTTGGGGTAGGACTGCAGGCCATCTATCCCACTTCACACCTTTACACACCTGGTTATCCAGCCTTCTAGCTCTATAGGCCACAGTTGCATAGGTTACAGGTTTGTAGTCAAGCCACAGATTTCAGGTGAGATCCCATGATACACTCAACAATACAACAACACGATTCTCATGAATAACCATTAAGCCATTTGCTAAGATTTCCCCCATTTTGACATGTGGAAACCTGTTGTCACTCTTACCCTGACGGGAAGCTCCAGACACTTTTTTGGTCCTATCTGAGGCATTTTTAAATTCATGTCAAATTGGCCATATTCTGAAGACACTCTTATAGTCTGCAGGGTAATCGAACTGGCCACATCTAAAGTCAAGCCACAGGTAACAGGTGAGAAACCTTGTTAAACCCTAAAAGAAAAAGAAAAACTCGATTGCATTGAAAATAACCATTAAGTCATTCAGGTCGCAGACTCCCCTATAGGCATGGTTTGAAACCCCCTCCTGACAACTTTTTAGCGCCTGCATGTCATGCACCTTTGTAAAATCCAGTTGAAAAATAAATGACTTAAGGTAACGTAAATGACACCTAGTTAATATGAGTAGTGAATAACTACCGTATTTTTAATATTCTGCAAAAACAGCTAGTTGATGAGAGGCTGAAAGAGAATTGCAAGAATCGCGCAATTTCACAGGCGCGCCCCAAACAAGCAAATAACAAAAATAACCTCGGAACGCAGAACTCGTCGGTCGTTGTCAGTGGATTGTATTGGCGGGAAGAACAAAAAT
Source organism: Oncorhynchus mykiss (assembly GCF_057628025.1). Lineage (NCBI taxonomy): Eukaryota > Metazoa > Chordata > Actinopteri > Salmoniformes > Salmonidae > Oncorhynchus > Oncorhynchus mykiss. The sequence continues at coordinate 40,002,775 of NC_143037.1, forward strand.
ATCGTCTGCAGGGTAATCGAAGTCGCCGCATCTAATGTCAAGTCACAGGTCAGCTGCCTTGTTAAACCCTAAAAATAAATAATAACACGATTGCGTTGAAATGACCCATTAAGCCATTTGTAAGGATTTCCCCCATGTGGACCTGTTGTCACTCTTACCCTGATGGTTGCTGATATTTCCAGACACTTTTTCAGTCTTATCTGAGGAATTTTATCATTTATATCAGAATGGCCATATTCTGATGCCAGTTTAGCGCTCATTCAATGGCGATTTACTACTCTTTCCCATTGAAGGCCATATTGAGGTTAAATCAATGACTGGACTTTTTAATTTATAAAAACAAATGACTATTGAAAGTGCAAGTCAGTATCGTGCATAGTTGTTCTGGTCTCTGTGGTGATTTTAGAGCGTTGTTCATATTTCTACTTTTACCGCATACACTTTAACCCGATACCCAGTTACTGTGCTGTAATCAGGATGGCCGAGCGATCTAAGGCGCTGCGTTCAGGTTGCAGTCTCCCATGGAGACGTGGGTTCAAATCCTACTTCTGACAGTTTTTTAGTGCCTCTCAGGAGTCATGCTGCTCAGCAGTAATAATAAGAATGATGAAATAACAACTTCACACAGTGAAATAACAATTCATAATAAACACTCTCAAATGCAGACCTACTGGAGCTGAGCAAAGATCAAGGTTAAATAAGAAAACAGCTGGACTTAATAACAAATGAATGAGGGGAACATTTTGTGTTATTGCATTATAATGAGTTACTGCATTATCTTTCAGTTGTTAAATTTCACTTTCTGTAGGCTATGCCTGTTGGCCCATTCACTCCTAACAAGCCTGTATTCTTCTGTCAACGTTGTCGTGGCCGAGTGGTTAAGGCAATGGACTAGAAATCCATTAGGATCTTCCTGCGTAGGTTCAAATCCTGCCGACAATGAAAATGCATTTCTTTGACCCCTCCGGAGGTTGAAGTTTAGTCGTGTTTCTTATACCAATCGCATCCTCTCAGCTCTCCGCAAGTACATAGGGATTTGTTGTCCATTTTGGATAGGACTGCAGGCCATCTATCCCACTTCACACCTTTACACACCTGGTTATCCAGCCTTCTAGCTCTTTAGGCCACAGTAGCATAGGTTACAGGTTTGTAGTCAAGCCACAGATTTCAGGTGAGATCCCATGATACACTCAACAATACAACAACACGATTCTCAAGAATAACCATTAAGCCATTTGCTAAGATTTCCCCCATTTTGACATGTGGAAACCTGTTGTCACTCTTACCCTGACGGGAAGATCCAGACACTTTTTTGGTCCTATCTGAGGCATTTTTAAATTCATGTCAAATTGGCCATATTCTGAAGACACTCTTATAGTCTGCAGGGTAATCGAACTGGCCACATCTAAAGTCAAGCCACAGGTAACAGGTGAGAAACCTTGTTAAACCCTAAAAGAAAAAGAAAAAACTTGATTGCATTGAAAATAACCATTAAGTCATTCAGGTCGCAGCTCCCCTATAGGCATGGTTTGAAACCCCCTCCTGACAACTTTTTAGCGCCTGCATGTCATGCACCTTTGTAAAATCCAGTTGAAAAATAAATGACTTAAGGTAACGTAAATGACACCTAGTTAATATGAGTAGTGAATAACTATCGTATTTTTAATATTCTGCAAAAACAGCTAGTTGATGAGAGGCTGAAAGAGAATTGCAAGAATCGCGCAATTTCACAGGCGGGCCCCAAACAGGCAAATAACAAAAATAATCTCGGAACGCAGAACTCGTCGGTCGTTGTCAGTGGATTGTATTGGCGGGAAGAACAAAAATATCGTCTGCAGGGTAATCGAAGTCGCCGCATCTAATGTCAAGTCACAGGTGAGCTGCCTTGTTAAACCCTAAAAATAAATAATAACACGATTGCGTTGAAATGACCCATTAAGCCATTTGTAAGGATTTCCCCCATGTGGACCTGTTGTCACTCTTACCCTGATGGTTGCTGATATTTCCAGACACTTTTTCAGTCTTATCTGAGGAATTTTATCATTTATATCAGAATGGCCATATTCTGATGCCAGTTTAGCGCTCATTCAATGGCGATTTACTACTCTTTCCCATTGAAGGCCATATTGAGGTTAAATCAATGACTGGACTTTTTAATTTATAAAAACAAATGACTATTGAAAGTGCAAGTCAGTATCGTGCATAGTTGTTCTGGTCTCTGTGGTGATTTTAGAGCGTTGTTCATATTTCTACTTTTACCGCATACACTTTAACCCGATACCCAGTTACTGTGCTGTAGTCAGGATGGCCGAGCGGTCTAAGGTGCTGCGTTCAGGTCGCAGTCTCCCATGGAGGCGTGTGTTCAAAACCCACTTCTGACAGTTTTTTAGTGCCTCTCAGGAGTCATGCTGCTCAGCAGTAATAATAAGAATGATGAAATAACAACTTCACACAGTGAAATAACAATTCATAATAAACACTCTCAAATGCAGACCTACTGGAGCTGAGCAAAGATCAAGGTTAAATAAGAAAACAGCTGGACTTAATAACAAATGAATGAGGGGAACATTTTGTGTTATTGCATTATAATGAGTTACTGCATTATCTTTCAGTTGTTAAATTTCACTTTCTGTAGGCTATGCCTGTTGGCCCATTCACTCCTAACAAGCCTGTTTTCTTCTGTCAACGTTGTCGTGGCCGAGTGGTTAAGGCGATGGACTAGAAATCCATTAGGATCTTCCTGCGTAGTTTCAAATCCTGCCGACAATGAAAATGCATTTTTTTGACCCCTCCGGAGGTTGAAGTTTAGTCGTGTTTCTTATACCAATCGCATCCTCTCAGATCTCCGCAAGTACATAGGGATTAGTTGTCAATTTGGGATAGGACTGCAGGCCATCTATCCCACTTCACACCTTTACACACCTGGTTATCCAGCCTTCTAGCTCTATAGGCCACAGTAGCATAGGTTACAGGTTTGTAGTCAAGCCACAGATTTCAGGTGAGATCCCATGATACACTCAACAATACAACAACACGATTCTCATGAGTAACCATTAAGCCATTTGCTAAGATTTCCCCCATTTTGACATGTGGAAACCTGTTGTCACTCTTACCCTGACGGGAAGCTCCAGACACTTTTTTGGTCCTATCTGAGGCATTTTTAAATTCATGTCAAATTGGCCATATTCTGAAGACACTCTTAGGCTGCAGGGTAATCGAACTGGCCACATCTAAAGTCAAGCCACAGGTAACAGGTGAAAAACCTTGTTAAACCCTAAAAGAAAAAGAAAAAACTCGATTGCATTGAAAATAACCATTAAGTCATTCAGGTCGCAGACTCCCCTATAGGCATGGTTTGAAACCCCCTCCTGACAATTTTTTAGCGCCTGCATGTCATGCACCTTTGTAAAATCCAGTTTGAAAAATAAATGACTTAAGGTAACGTAAATGACACCTAGTTAATATGAGTAGTGAATAACTATCATATTTTTAATATTCTGCAAAAACAGCTAGTTGATGAGAGGCTGAAAGAGAATTGCAAGAATCGCGCAATTTCACAGGCAGGCCCCAAACAGGCAAATAACAAAAATAATCTCGGAACGCAGAACTCGTCGGTCGTTGTCAGTGGATTGTATTGGCGGGAAGAACAAAAATATCGTCTGCAGGGTAATCAAAGTCGCCGCATCTAATGTCAAGTCACAGGTGAGCTGCCTTGTTAAACCCTAAAAATAAATAATAACACGATTGCGTTGAAATGACTCATTAAGCCATTTGTAAGGATTTCCCCCATGTGGACCTGTTGTCACTCTTACCCTGATGGTTGCTGATATTTCCAGACACTTTTTCAGTCTTATCTGAGGAATTTTATCATTTATATCAGAATGGCCATATTCTGATGCCAGTTTAGCGCTCATTCAATGACGATTTACTACTCTTTCCCATTGAAGGCCATATTGAGGTTAAATCAATGACTGGACTTTTTAATTTATAAAAACAAATGACTATTGAAAGTGCAAGTCAGTATCGTGCATAGTTGTTCTGGTCTCTGTGGTGATTTTAGAGCGTTGTTCATATTTCTACTTTTACCGCATACACTTTAACCCGGTACCCGGTTACTGTGCTGTAGTCAGGATGGCAGAGCGGTCTAAGGCGCTGCGTTCAGGTCGGAGTCTCCCATGGAGGCGTGGGTTCAAATCCCACTTCTGACAGTGTTTTAGTGCCTCTCAGGAGTCATGCTGCTCAGCAGTAATAATAAGAATGATGAAATAACAACTTCACACAGTGAAATAACAATTCATAATAAACACTCTCAAATGCAGACCTTCTGGAGCTGAGCAAAGATCAATGTTAAATAAGAAAACAGCTGGACTTAATAACAAATGAATGAGGGGAACATTTTGTGTTATTGCATTATAATGAGTTACTGCATTATCTTTCAGTTGTTAAATTTCACTTTCTGTAGGCTATGCCTGTTGGCCCATTCACTCCTAACAAGCTTGTTTTCTTCTGTCAACGTTATCGTGGCCGAGTGGTTAAGGTGAAGGACTAGAAATCCATTAGGATCTTCCTGCGCAGTTTCAAATCCTGCTGACAACGAAAATGTATTTTTTTGACCCCTCCGGAGGTTGAAGTTTAGTCGTGTTTCTTATACCAATCGCATCCTCTCAGATCTCCGCAAGTACATAGGGATTAGTTGTCCATTTGGGATAGGACTGCAGGCCATCTGTCCCACTTCACACCTTTACACACCTGGTTATCCAGCCTTCTAGCTCTATAGGCCACAGTAGCATAGGTTACAGGTTTGTAGTCAAGCCACAGATTTCAGGTGAGATCCCATGATACACTCAACAATACAACAACACGATTCTCATGAATAACCATGAAGCCATTTGCTAAGATTTCCCCCATTTTGACATGTGGAAACCTGTTGTCACTCTTACCCTGACGGGAAGCTCCAGACACTTTTTTGGTCCTATCTGAGGCATTTTTAAATTCATGTCAAATTGGCCATATTCTGAAGACACTCTTATAGTCTGCAGGGTAATCGAACTGGCCACATCTAAAGTCAAGCCACAGGTAACAGGTGAGAAACCTTGTTAAACCCTAAAAGAAAAAGAAAAAACTTGATTGCATTGAAAATAACCATTAAGTCATTCAGGTCGCAGACTCCCCTATAGGCATGGTTTGAAACCCCCTCCTGACAACTTTTTAGCGCCTGCATGTCATGCACCTTTGTAAAATCCAGTTGAAAAATAAATGACTTAAGGTAACGTAAATGACACCTAGTTAATATGAGTAGTGAATAACTATCGTATTTTTAATATTCTGCAAAAACAGCTAGTTGATGAGAGGCTGAAAGAGAATTGCAAGAATCGCGCAATTTCACAGGCGGGCCCCAAACAGGCAAATAACAAAAATAATCTCGGAACGCAGAACTCGTCGGTCGTTGTCAGTGGATTGTATTGGCGGGAAGAACAAAAATATCGTCTGCAGGGTAATCAAAGTCGCCGCATCTAATGTCAAGTCACAGGTGAGCTGCCTTGTTAAACCCTAAAAATAAATAATAACACGATTGCGTTGAAATGACTCATTAAGCCATTTGTAAGGATTTCCCCCATGTGGACCTGTTGTCACTCTTACCCTGATGGTTGCTGATATTTCCAGACACTTTTTCAGTCTTATCTGAGGAATTTTATCATTTATATCAGAATGGCCATATTCTGATGCCAGTTTAGCGCTCATTCAATGACGATTTACTACTCTTTCCCATTGAAGGCCATATTGAGGTTAAATCAATGACTGGACTTTTTAATTTATAAAAACAAATGACTATTGAAAGTGCAAGTCAGTATCGTGCACAGTTGTTCTGGTCTCTGTGGTGATTTTAGAGCGTGGTTCATATTTCTACTTTTACCGCATACACTTTAACCCGATACCCAGTTACTGTGCTGTAGTCAGGATGGCCGAGCGGTCTAAGGCGCTGCGTTCAGGTCGCAGTCTCCCATGGAGGCGTGTGTTCAAATCCCACTTCTGACAGTTTTTTAGTGCCTCTCAGGAGCCATGCTGCTCAGCAGTAATAATAAGAATGATGAAATAACAACTTCACACAGTGAAATAACAATTCATAATAAACACTCTCAAATGCAGACCTTCTGGAGCTGAGCAAAGATCAAGGTTAAATAAGAAAACAGCTGGACTTAATAACAAATGAATGAGGGGAACATTTTGTGTTATTGCATTATAATGAGTTACTGCATTATCTTTCAGTTGTTAAATTTCACTTTCTGTAGGCTATGCCTGTTGGCCCATTCACTCCTAACAAGCCTGTTTTCTTCTGTCAAAGTTGTCGTGGCCGAGTGGTTAAGGCAATGGACTAGAAATCCATTAGGATGTTCCTGCGCAGGTTCAAATCCTGCCGACAACGAAAATGCTTTTTTTTGACCCCTCCGGAGGTTGAAGTTTAGTCGTGTTTCTTATACCAATCGCATCCTCTCAGATCTCCGCAAGTACATAGGGATTAGTTGTCCATTTGGGATAGGACTGCAGGCCATCTGTCCCACTTCACACCTTTACACACCTGGTTATCCAGCCTTCTAGCTCTATAGGCCACAGTAGCATAGGTTACAGGTTTGTAGTCAAGCCACAGATTTCAGATGAGATCCCATGATACACTCAACAATACAACAACACGATTCTCATGAATAACCATTAAGCCATTTGCTAAGATTTCCCCCATTTTGACATGTGGAAACCTGTTGTCACTCTTACCCTGACGGGAAGCTCCAGACACTTTTTTGGTCCTATCTGAGGCATTTTTAAATTCATGTCAAATTGGCCATATTCTGAAGACACTCTTAGGCTGCAGGGTAATCGAACTGGCCACATCTAAAGTCAAGCCACAGGTAACAGGTGAAAAAACTTGTTAAACCCTAAAAGAAAAAGAAAAAACTCGATTGCATTGAAAATAACCATTAAGTCATTCAGGTCGCAGACTCCCCTATAGGCATGGTTTGAAACCCCCTCCTGACAATTTTTTAGCGCCTGCATGTCATGCACCTTTGTAAAATCCAGTTTGAAAAATAAATGACTTAAGGTAACGTAAATGACACCTAGTTAATATGAGTAGTGAATAACTATCGTATTTTTAATATTCTGCAAAAACAGCTAGTTGATGAGAGGCTGAAAGAGAATTGCAAGAATCGCGCAATTTCACAGGCGGGCCCCAAACAGGCAAATAACAAAAATAATCTCGGAACGCAGAACTCGTCGGTCGTTGTCAGTGGATTGTATTGGCGGGAAGAACAAAAATATCGTCTGCAGGGTAATCAAAGTCGCCGCATCTAATGTCAAGTCACAGGTGAGCTGCCTTGTTAAACCCTAAAAATAAATAATAACACGATTGCGTTGAAATGACTCATTAAGCCATTTGTAAGGATTTCCCCCATGTGGACCTGTTGTCACTCTTACCCTGATGGTTGCTGATATTTCCAGACACTTTTTCAGTCTTATCTGAGGAATTTTATCATTTATATCAGAATGGCCATATTCTGATGCCAGTTTAGCGCTCATTCAATGACGATTTACTACTCTTTCCCATTGAAGGCCATATTGAGGTTAAATCAATGACTGGACTTTTTAATTTATAAAAACAAATGACTATTGAAAGTGCAAGTCAGTATCGTGCATAGTTGTTCTGGTCTCTGTGGTGATTTTAGAGCGTGGTTCATATTTCTACTTTTACCGCATACACTTTAACCCGATACCCAGTTACTGTACTGTAGTCAGGATGGCCGAGCGGTCTAAGGCGCTGCGTTCAGGTCGCAGTCTCCCATGGAGGCGTGTGTTCAAATCCCACTTCTGACAGTTTTTTAGTGCCTCTCAGGAGCCATGCTGCTCAGCAGTAATAATAAGAATGATGAAATAACAACTTCACACAGTGAAATAACAATTCATAATAAACACTCTCAAATGCAGACCTTCTGGAGCTGAGCAAAGATCAAGGTTAAATAAGAAAACAGCTGGACTTAATAACAAATGAACGAGGGGAACATTTTGTGTTATTGCATTATAATGAGTTACTGCATTATCTTTCAGTTGTTAAATTTCACTTTCTGTAGGCTATGCCTGTTGGCCCATTCACTCCTAACAAGCCTGTTTTCTTCTGTCAACGTTGTCGTGGCCGAGTGGTTAAGGCGATGGACTAGAAATCCATTAGGATGTTCCTGCGCAGGTTCAAATCCTGCCGACAACGAAAATGCTTTTTTTTGACCCCTCCGGAGGTTGAAGTTTAGTCGTGTTTCTTATACCAATCGCATCCTCTCAGATCTCCGCAAGTACATAGGGATTAGTTGTCCATTTGGGATAGGACTGCAGGCCATCTATCCCACTTCACACCTTTACACACCTGGTTATCCAGCCTTCTAGCTCTATAGGCCACAGTAGCATAGGTTACAGGTTTGTAGTCAAGCCACAGATTTCAGGTGAGATCCCATGATACACTCAACAATACAACAACACGATTCTCATGAATAACCATTAAGCCATTTGCTAAGATTTCCCCCATTTTGACATGTGGAAACCTGTTGTCACTCTTACCCTGACGGGAAGCTCCAGACACTTTTTTGGTCCTATCTGAGGCATTTTTAAATTCATGTCAAATTGGCCATATTCTGAAGACACTCTTATAGTCTGCAGGGTAATCGAACTGGCCACATCTAAAGTCAAGCCACAGGTAACAGGTGAGAAACCTTGTTAAACCCTAAAAGAAAAAGAAAAACTCGATTGCATTGAAAATAACCATTAAGTCATTCAGGTCGCAGACTCCCCTATAGGCATGGTTTGAAACCCCCTCCTGACAACTTTTTAGCGCCTGCATGTCATGCACCTTTGTAAAATCCAGTTGAAAAATGAATGACTTAAGGTAACGTAAATGACACCTAGTTAATATGAGTAGTGAATAACTATCGTATTTGTAATATTCTGCAAAAACAGCTAGTTGATGAGAGGCTGAAAGAGAATTGCAAGAATCGCGCAATTTCACAGGCGGGCCCCAAACAGGCAAATAACAAAAATAATCTCGGAACGCAGAACTCGTCGGTCGTTGTCAGTGGATTGTATTGGCGAGAAGAACAAAAATATCGTCTGCAGGGTAATCAAAGTCGCCGCATCTAATGTCAAATCACAGGTGAGCTGCCTTGTTAAACCCTGAAAATAAATAATAACACGATTGTGTTGAAATGACTCATTAAGCCATTTGTAAGGATTTCCCCCATGTGGACCTGTTGTCACTCTTACCCTGATGGTTGCTGATATTTCCAGACACTTTTTCAGTCTTATCTGAGGAATTTTATCATTTATATCAGAATGGCCATATTCTGATGCCAGTTTAGCGCTCATTCAATGACGATTTACTACTCTTTCCCATTGAAGGCCATATTGAGGTTAAATCAATGACTGGACTTTTTAATTTATAAAAACAAATGACTATTGAAAGTGCAAGTCAGTATCGTGCATAGTTGTTCTGGTCTCTGTGGTGATTTTAGAGCGTTGTTCATATTTCTACTTTTACCGCATACACTTTAACCCGATACCCAGTTACTGTGCTGTAGTCAGGATGGCCGAGCGGTCTAAGGCGCTGCGTTCAGGTCGCAGTCTCCCATGGAGGCGTGGGTTCAAATCCCACTTCTGACAGTTTTTTAGTGCCTCTCAGGAGTCATGCTGCTCATCAGTAATAATAAGAATGATGAAATAACAACTTCACACAGTGAAATAACAATTCATAATAAACACTCTCAAATGCAGACCTTCTGGAGCTGAGCAAAGATCAAGGTTAAATAAGAAAACAGCTGGACTTAATAACAAATGAATGAGGGGAACATTTTGTGTTATTGCATTATAATGAGTTACTGCATTATCTTTCAGTTGTTAAATTTCACTTTCTGTAGGCTATGCCTGTTGGCCCATTCACTCCTAACAAGCCTGTTTTCTTCTGTCAACGTTGTCGTGGCCGAGTGGTTAAGGCGATGGACTAGAAATCCATTAGGATCTTCCTGCGTAGGTTCAAAACCTGCCAACAACGAAAATTCATTTTTTTGACCCTTCCGGAGGTTGAAGTTTAGTCGTGTTTCTTATACCAATCGCATCCTCTCAGATCTCCGCAAGTACATAGGGATTAGTTGTCCATTTGGGATAGGACTGCAGGCCATCTATCCCACTTCACACCTTTACACACCTGGTTATCCAGCCTTCTAGCTCTATAGGCCACAGTAGCATAGGTTACAGGTTTGTAGTCAAGCCACAGATTTCAGGTGAGATCCCATGATACACTCAACAATACAACAACACGATTCTCATGAATAACCATTAAGCCATTTGCTAAGATTTCCCCCATTTTGACATGTGGAAACCTGTTGTCACTCTTACCCTGACGGGAAGCTCCAGACACTTTTTTGGTCCTATCTGAGGCATTTTTAAATTCATGTCAAATTGGCCATATTCTGAAGACACTCTTATAGTCTGCAGGGTAATCGAACTGGCCACATCTAAAGTCAAGCCACAGGTAACAGGTGAGAAACCTTGTTAAACCCTAAAAGAAAAAGAAAAAACTTGATTGCATTGAAAATAACCATTAAGTCATTCAGGTCGCAGACTCCCCTATAGGCATGGTTTGAAACCCCCTCCTGACAACTTTTTAGCGCCTGCATGTCATGCACCTTTGTAAAATCCAGTTGAAAAATGAATGACTTAAGGTAACGTAAATGACACCTAGTTAATATGAGTAGTGAATAACTATCGTATTTGTAATATTCTGCAAAAACAGCTAGTTGATGAGAGGCTGAAAGAGAATTGCAAGAATCGCGCAATTTCACAGGCGGGCCCCAAACAGGCAAATAACAAAAATAATCTCGGAACGCAGAACTCGTCGGTCGTTGTCAGTGGATTGTATTGGCGGGAAGAACAAAAATATCGTCTGCAGGGTAATCAAAGTCGCCGCATCTAATGTCAAATCACAGGTGAGCTGCCTTGTTAAACCCTGAAAATAAATAATAACACAATTGCGTTGAAATGACTCATTAAGCCATTTGTAAGGATTTCCCCCATGTGGACCTGTTGTCACTCTTACCCTGATGGTTGCTGATATTTCCAGACACTTTTTCAGTCTTATCTGAGGAATTTTATCATTTATATCAGAATGGCCATATTCTGATGCCAGTTTAGCGCTCATTCAATGACGATTTACTACTCTTTCCCATTGAAGGCCATACATATAATAACAAATTTTTAAATTCATGTCAAATTGGCCATATTCTGAAGACACTCTTATAGTCTGCAGGGTAATCGAACTGGCCACATCTAAAGTCAAGCCACAGGTAACAGGTGAGAAACCTTGTTAAACCCTAAAAGAAAAAGAAAAAACTTGATTGCATTGAAAATAACCATTAAGTCATTCAGGTCGCAGACTCCCCTATAGGCATGGTTTGAAACCCCCTCCTGACAACTTTTTAGCGCCTGCATGTCATGCACCTTTGTAAAATCCAGTTGAAAAATGAATGACTTAAGGTAACGTAAATGACACCTAGTTAATATGAGTAGTGAATAACTATCGTATTTGTAATATTCTGCAAAAACAGCTAGTTGATGAGAGGCTGAAAGAGAATTGCAAGAATCGCGCAATTTCACAGGCGGGCCCCAAACAGGCAAATAACAAAAATAATCTCGGAACGCAGAACTCGTCGGTCGTTGTCAGTGGATTGTATTGGCGGGAAGAACAAAAATATCGTCTGCAGGGTAATCAAAGTCGCCGCATCTAATGTCAAATCACAGGTGAGCTGCCTTGTTAAACCCTGAAAATAAATAATAACACAATTGCGTTGAAATGACTCATTAAGCCATTTGTAAGGATTTCCCCCATGTGGACCTGTTGTCACTCTTACCCTGATGGTTGCTGATATTTCCAGACACTTTTTCAGTCTTATCTGAGGAATTTTATCATTTATATCAGAATGGCCATATTCTGATGCCAGTTTAGCGCTCATTCAATGACGATTTACTACTCTTTCCCATTGAAGGCCATATTGAGGTTAAATCAATGACTGGACTTTTTAATTTATAAAAACAAATGACTATTGAAAGTGCAAGTCAGTATCGTGCATAGTTGTTCTGGTCTCTGTGGTGATTTTAGAGCGTTGTTCATATTTCTACTTTTACCGCATACACTTTAACCCGATACCCAGTTACTGTGCTGTAGTCAGGATGGCCGAGCGGTCTAAGGCGCTGCGTTCAGGTCGCAGTCTCCCATGGAGGCGTGGCTTCAAATCCCACTTCTGACAGTTTTTTAGTGCCTCTCAGGAGTCATGCTGCTCAGCAGTAATAATAAGAATGATGAAATAACAACTTCACACAGTGAAATAACAATTCATAATAAACACTCTCAAATGCAGACCTTCTGGAGCTGAGCAAAGATCAAGGTTAAATAAGAAAACAGCTGGACTTAATAACAAATGAATGAGGGGAACATTTTGTGTTATTGCATTATAATGAGTTACTGCATTATCTTTCAGTTGTTAAATTTCACTTTCTGTAGGCTATGCCTGTTGGCCCATTCACTCCTAACAAGCTTGTTTTCTTCTGTCAACGTTGTCGTGGCCGAGTGGTTAAGGCGATGGACTAGAAATCCATTAGGATCTTCCTGCGCAGGTTCAAATCCTGCCGACAACGAAAATGCATTTTTTTGACCCCTCCGGAGGTTGAAGTTTAGTCGTGTTTCTTATACCAATCGCATCCTCTCAGATCTCCGCAAGTACATAGGGATTAGTTGTCCATTTGGGATAGGACTGCAGGCCATCTATCCCACTTCACACCTTTACACACCTGGTTATCCAGCCTTCTAGCTCTATAGGCCACAGTAGCATAGGTTACAGGTTTGTAGTCAAGCCACAGATTTCAGGTGAGATCCCATGATACACTCAACAATACAACAACACGATTCTCATGAATAACCATTAAGCCATTTGCTAAGATTTCCCCCATTTTGACATGTGGAAACCTGTTGTCACTCTTACCCTGACGGGAACCTCCAGACACTTTTTTGGTCCTATCTGAGGCATTTTTAAATTCATGTCAAATTGGCCATATTCTGAAGACACTCTTATAGTCTGCAGGGTAATCGAACTGGCCACATCTAAAGTCAAGCCACAGGTAACAGGTGAGAAACCTTGTTAAACCCTAAAAGAAAAAGAAAAAACTCGATTGCATTGAAAATAACCATTAAGTCATTCAGGTCGCAGACTCCCCTATAGGCATGGTTTGAAACCCCCTCCTGACAACTTTTTAGCGCCTGCATGTCATGCACCTTTGTAAAATCCAGTTGAAAAATGAATGACTTAAGGTAACGTAAATGACACCTAGTTAATATGAGTAGTGAATAACTATCGTATTTGTAATATTCTGCAAAAACAGCTAGTTGATGAGAGGCTGAAAGAGAATTGCAAGAATCGCGCAATTTCACAGGCGGGCCCCAAACAGGCAAATAACAAAAATAATCTCGGAACGCAGAACTCGTCGGTCGTTGTCAGTGGATTGTATTGGCGGGAAGAACAAAAATATCGTCTGCAGGGTAATCAAAGTCGCCGCATCTAATGTCAAATCACAGGTGAGCTGCCTTGTTAAACCCTGAAAATAAATAATAACACGATTGCGTTGAAATGACTCATTAAGCCATTTGTAAGGATTTCCCCCATGTGGACCTGTTGTCACTCTTACCCTGATGGTTGCTGATATTTCCAGACACTTTTTCAGTCTTATCTGAGGAATTTTATCATTTATATCAGAATGGCCATATTCTGATGCCAGTTTAGCGCTCATTCAATGACGATTTACTACTCTTTCCCATTGAAGGCCATATTGAGGTTAAATCAATGACTGGACTTTTTAATTTATAAAAACAAATGACTATTGAAAGTGCAAGTCAGTATCGTGCATAGTTGTTCTGGTCTCTGTGGTGATTTTAGAGCGTTGTTCATATTTCTACTTTTACCGCATACACTTTAACCCGATACCCAGTTACTGTGCTGTAGTCAGGATGGTCGAGCGGTCTAAGGCGCTGCGTTCAGGTCGCAGTCTCCCATGGAGGCGTGGGTTCAAATCCCACTTCTGACAGTTTTTTAGTGCCTCTCAGGAGTCATGCTGCTCATCAGTAATAATAAGAATGATGAAATAACAACTTCACACAGTGAAATAACAATTCATAATAAACACTCTCAAATGCAGACCTTCTGGAGCTGAGCAAAGATCAAGGTTAAATAAGAAAACAGCTGGACTTAATAACAAATGAATGAGGGGAACATTTTGTGTTATTGCATTATAATGAGTTACTGCATTATCTTTCAGTTGTTAAATTTCACTTTCTGTAGGCTATGCCTGTTGGCCCATTCACTCCTAACAAGCCTGTTTTCTTCTGTCAACGTTGTCGTGGCCGAGTGGTTAAGGCGATGGACTAGAAATCCATTAGGATCTTCCTGCGTAGGTTCAAATCCTGCCAACAACGAAAATGCATTTTTTTGACCCTTCCGGAGGTTGAAGTTTAGTCGTGTTTCTTATACCAATCGCATCCTCTCAGATCTCCGCAAGTACATAGGGATTAGTTGTCCATTTGGGATAGGACTGCAGGCCATCTATCCCACTTCACACCTTTACACACCTGGTTATCCAGCCTTCTAGCTCTATAGGCCACAGTAGCATAGGTTACAGGTTTGTAGTCAAGCCACAGATTTCAGGTGAGATCCCATGATACACTCAACAATACAACAACACGATTCTCATGAATAACCATGAAGCCATTTGCTAAGATTTCCCCCATTTTGACATGTGGAAACCTGTTGTCACTCTTACCCTGACGGGAAGCTCCAGACACTTTTTTGGTCCTAACTGAGGCATTTTTAAATTAATGTCAAATTGGCCATATTCTGAAGACACTCTTAGGCTGCAGGGTAATCGAACTGGCCACATCTAAAGTCAAGCCACAGGTAACAGGTGAGAAACCTTGTTAAACCCTAAAAGAAAAATAAAAAACTTGATTGCATTGAAAATAACCATTAAGTCATTCAGGTCGCAGACTCCCCTATAGGCATGGTTTGAAACCCCCTCCTGACAACTTTTTAGCGCCTGCATGTCATGCACCTTTGTAAAATCCAGTTGAAAAATAAATGACTTAAGGTAACGTAAATGACACCTAGTTAATATGAGTAGTGAATAACTATCGTATTTTTAATATTCTGCAAAAACAGCTAGTTGATGAGAGGCTGAAAGAGAATTGCAAGAATCGCGCAATTTCACAGGCGGGCCCCAAACAGGCAAATAACAAAAATAACCTCGGAACGCAGAACTCGTCGGTCGTTGTCAGTGGATTGTATTGGCGGGAAGAACAAAAATATCGTCTGCAGGGTAATCGAAGTCGCCGCATCTAATGTCAAGTCACAGGTGAGCTGCCTTGTTAAACCCTAAAAATAAATAATAACACGATTGCGTTGAAATGACCCATTAAGCCATTTGTAAGGATTTCCCCCATGTGGACCTGTTTTCACTCTTACCCTGATGGTTGCTGATATTTCCAGACACTTTTTCAGTCTTATCTGAGGAATTTTATCATTTATATCAGAATGGCCATATTCTGATGCCAGTTTAGCGCTCATTCAATGACGATTTACTACTCTTTCCCATTGAAGGCCATATTGAGGTTAAATCAATGACTGGACTTTTTAATTTATAAAAACAAATGACTATTGAAAGTGCAAGTCAGTATCGTGCATTGTTGTTCTGGTCTCTGTGGTGATTTTAGAGCGTTGTTCATATTTCTACTTTTACCGCATACACTTTAACCCGATACCCAGTTACTGTGCTGTAGTCAGGATGGCCGAGCGGTCTAAGGCGCTGCGTTCAGGTTGCAGTCTCCCATGGAGGCGTGGGTTCAAATCCCACTTCTGACAGTTTTTTAGTGCCTCTCAGGAGTCATGCTGCTCAGCAGTAATAATAAGAATGATCAAATAACAACTTCACACAGTGAAATAGCAATTCATAATAAACACTCTCAAATGCAGACCTTCTGGAGCTGAGCAAAGATCAAGGTTAAATAAGAAAACAGCTGGACTTAATAACAAATGAATGAGGGGAACATTTTGTGTTATTGCATTATAATGAGTTACTGCATTATCTTTCAGTTGTTAAATTTCACTTTCTGTAGGCTATGCCTGTTGGCCCATTCACTCCTAACAAGCCTGTTTTCTTCTGTCAACGTTGTCGTGGCCGAGTGGTTAAGGCGATGGACTAGAAATCCATT
The DNA here is from genome assembly GCF_057628025.1 of Oncorhynchus mykiss. Lineage (NCBI taxonomy): Eukaryota > Metazoa > Chordata > Actinopteri > Salmoniformes > Salmonidae > Oncorhynchus > Oncorhynchus mykiss. The sequence goes on from NC_143037.1 coordinate 40,019,108, forward strand.
AGGAGCTTCCTGCGCAGGTTCAAATCCTGCCGACAATGAAAATGCATTTTTTTTGACCCCTCCGGAGGTTGAAGTTTAGTCGTGTTTCTTATACCAATCGCATCCTCTCAGATCTCCGCAAGTACATAGGGATTAGTTGTCCATTTGGGATAGGACTGCAGGCCATCTATACCACTTCACACCTTTACACACCTGGTTATCCAGCCTTCTAGCTCTATAGGCCACAGTAGCATAGGTTACAGGTTTGTAGTCAAGCCACAGATTTCAGGAGAGATCCCATGATACACTCAACAATACAACAACACGATTCTCATGAATAACCATGAAGCCATTTGCTAAGATTTCCCCCATTTTGACATGTGGAAACCTGTTGTCACTCTTACCCTGACGGGAAGCTCCAGACACTTTTTTGGTCCTATCTGAGGCATTTTTAAATTCATGTCAAATTGGCCATATTCTGAAGACACTCTTATAGTCTGCAGGGTAATCCAACTGGCCACATCTAAAGTCAAGCCACAGGTAACAGGTGAGAAACCTTGTTAAACCCTAAAAGAAAAAGAAAAAACTCGATTGCATTGAAAATAACCATTAAGTCATTCAGGTCGCAGACTCCCCTATAGGCATGGTTTGAAACCCCCTCCTGACAACTTTTTAGCGCCTGCATGTCATGCACCTTTGTAAAATCCAGTTGAAAAATAAATGACTTAAGGTAACGTAAATGACACCTAGTTAATATGAGTAGTGAATAACTATCGTATTTTTAATATTCTGCAAAAACAGCTAGTTGATGAGAGGCTGAAAGAGAATTGCAAGAATCGCGCAATTTCACAGGCGGGCCCCAAACAGGCAAATAACAAAAATAATCTCGGAACGCAGAACTCGTCGGTCGTTGTCAGTGGATTGTATTGGCGGGAAGAACAAAAATATCGTCTGCAGGGTAATCGAAGTCGCCGCATCTAATGTCAAGTCACAGGTGAGCTGCCTTGTTAAACCCTAAAAATAAATAATAACACGATTGCGTTGAAATGACCCATTAAGCCATTTGTAAGGATTTCCCCCATGTGGACCTGTTGTCACTCTTACCCTGATGGTTGCTGATATTTCCAGACACTTTTTCAGTCTTATCTGAGGAATTTTATCATTTATATCAGAATGGCCATATTCTGATGCCAGTTTAGCGCTCATTCAATGACGATTTACTACTCTTTCCCATTGAAGGCCATATTGAGGTTAAATCAATGACTGGACTTTTTAATTTATAAAAACAAATGACTATTGAAAGTGCAAGTCAGTATCGTGCATAGTTGTTCTGGTCTCTGTGGTGATTTTAGAGCGTTGTTCATATTTCTACTTTTACCGCATACACTTTAACCCGATACCCAGTTACTGTGCTGTAGTCAGGATGGCCGAGCGTTCTAAGGCGCTGCGTTCAGGTCGCAGTCTCCCATGGAGGCGTGGGTTCAAATCCCACTTCTGACAGTTTTTTAGTGCCTCTCAGGAGTCATGCTGCTCAGCAGTAATAATAAGAATGATGAAATAACAACTTCACACAGTGAAATAGCAATTCATAATAAACACTCTCAAATACAGACCTTCTGGAGCTGAGCAAAGATCAAGGTTAAATAAGAAAACAGCTGGACTTAATAACAAATGAATGAGGGGAACATTTTGTGTTATTGCATTATAATGAGTTACTGCATTATCTTTCAGTTGTTAAATTTCACTTTCTGTAGGCTATGCCTGTTGGCCCATTCACTCCTAACAAGCCTGTTTTCTTCTGTCAACGTTGTCGTGGCCGAGTGGTTAAGGCGATGGACTAGAAATCCATTAGGTTCTTCCTGCGCAGGTTCAAATCCTGCCGACAATGAAAATGCATTTTTTTGACCCCTCCGGAGGTTGAAGTTTAGTAGTGTTTCTTATACCAATCGCATCCTCTCAGATCTCCGCAAGTACATAGGGATTAGTTGTCCATTTGGGATAGGACTGCAGGCCATCTATCCCACTTCACACCTTTACACACCTGGTTATCCAGCCTTCTAGCTCTATAGGCCACAGTTGCATAGGTTACAGGTTTGTAGTCAAGCCACAGATTTCAGGTGAGATCCCATGATACACTTAACAATACAACAACACGATTCTCATGAATAACCATTAAGCCATTTGCTAAGATTTCCCCCATTTTGACATGTGGAAACCTGTTGTCACTCTTACCCTGACGGGAAGCTCCAGACACTTTTTTGGTCCTATCTGAGGCATTTTTAAATTCATGTCAAATTGGCCATATTCTGAAGACACTCTTATAGTCTGCAGGGTAATCGAAATGGCCACATCTAAAGTCAAGCCACAGGTAACAGGTGAGAAACCTTGTTAAACCCTAAAAGAAAAAGAAAAAACTTGATTGCATTGAAAATAACCATTAAGTCATTCAGGTCGCAGACTCCCCTATAGGCATGGTTTGAAACCACCTCCTGACAACTTTTTAGCGCCTGCATGTCATGCACCTTTGTAAAATCCAGTTGAAAAATAAATGACTTAAGGTAACGTAAATGACACCTAGTTAATATGAGTAGTGAATAACTATCGTATTTTTAATATTCTGCAAAAACAGCTAGTTGATGAGAGGCTGAAAGATAATTGCAAGAATCGCGCAATTTCACAGGCGGGCCCCAAACAGGCAAATAACAAAAATAATCTCGGAACGCAGAACTCGTCGGTCGTTGTCAGTGGATTGTATTGGCGGGAAGAACAAAAATATCGTCTGCAGGGTAATCGAAGTCGCCACATCTAATGTCAAGTCACAGGTGAGCTGCCTTGTTAAACCCTAAAAATAAATAATAACACGATTGCGTTGAAATGACCCATTAAGCCATTTGTAAGGATTTCCCCCATGTGGACCTGTTGTCACTCTTACCCTGATGGTTGCTGATATTTCCAGACACTTTTTCAGTCTTATCTGAGGAATTTTATCATTTATATCAGAATGGCCATATTCTGATGCCAGTTTAGCGCTCATTCAATGGCGATTTACTACTCTTTCCCATTGAAGGCCATATTGAGGTTAAATCAATGACTGGACTTTTTAATTTATAAAAACAAATGACTATTGAATGTGCAAGTCAGTATCGTGCATAGTTGTTCTGGTCTCTGTGGTGATTTTAGAGCGTTGTTCATATTTCTACTTTTACCGCATACACTTTAACCCGATACCCAGTTACTGTGCTGTAGTCAGGATGGCCGAGCGGTCTAAGGCGCTGCGTTCAGGTCGCAGTCTCCCATGGAGGCGTGGGTTCAAATCCCACTTCTGACAGTTTTTTAGTGCCTCTCAGGAGCCATGCTGCTCAGCAGTAATAATAAGAATGATGAAATAACAACTTCACACAGTGAAATAACAATTCATAATAAACACTCTCAAATGCAGACCTTCTGGAGCTGAGCAAAGATCAAGGTTAAATAAGAAAACAGCTGGACTTAATAACAAATGAATGAGGGGAACATTTTGTGTTATTGCATTATAATGAGTTACTGCATTATCTTTCAGTTGTTAAATTTCACTTTCTGTAGGCTATGCCTGTTGGCCCATTCACTCCTAACAAGCCTGTTTTCTTCTGTCAACGTTGTCGTGGCCGAGTCGTTAAGGCGATGGACTAGAAATCCATTAGGATCTTCCTGCGCAGGTTCAAATCCTGCCGACAATGAAAATGCATTTTTTTGACCCCTCCGGAGGTTGAAGTTTAGTCGTGTTTCTTATACCAATCGCATCCTCTCAGATCTCCGCAAGTACATAGGGATTAGTTGTCCATTTGGGATAGGACTGCAGGCCATCTATCCCACTTCACACCTTTACACACCTGGTTATCCAGCCTTCTAGCTCTATAGGCCACAGTTGCATAGGTTACAGGTTTGTAGTCAAGCCACAGATTTCAGGTGAGATCCCATGATACACTCAACAATACAACAACACGATTCTCATGAATAACCATTAAGCCATTTGCTAAGATTTCCCTCATTTTGACATGTGGAAACCTGTTGTCACTCTTACCCTGACGGGAAGCTCCAGACACTTTCTTGGTCCTATCTGAGGCATTTTTAAATTCATGTCAAATTGGCCATATTCTGAAGACACTCTTATAGTCTGCAGGGTAATCGAACTGGCCACATCTAAAGTCAAGCCACAGGTAACAGGTGAGAAACCTTGTTAAACCCTAAAAGAAAAAGAAAAAACTTGATTGCATTGAAAATAACCATTAAGTCATTCAGGTCGCAGACTCCCCTATAGGCATGGTTTGAAACCCCCTCCTGACAACTTTTTAGCGCCTGCATGTCATGCACCTTTGTAAAATCCAGTTGAAAAATAAATGACTTAAGGTAACGTAAATGACACCTAGTTAATATGAGTAGTGAATAACTATCGTATTTTTAATATTCTGCAAAAACAGCTAGTTGATGAGAGGCTGAAAGAGAATTGCAAGAATCGCGCAATTTCACAGGCGGGCCCCAAACAGGCAAATAACAAAAATAATCTCGGAACGCAGAACTCGTCGGTCGTTGTCAGTGGATTGTATTGGCGGGAAGAACAAAAATATCGTCTGCAGGGTAATCGAAGTCGCCAAATCTAATGTCAAGTCACAGGTGAGCTGCCTTGTTAAACCCTAAAAATAAATAATAACACGATTGCGTTGAAATGACCCATTAAGCCATTTGTAAGGATTTCCCCCATGTGGACCTGTTGTCACTCTTACCCTGATGGTTGCTGATATTTCCAGACACTTTTTCAGTCTTATCTGAGGAATTTTATCATTTATATCAGAATGGCCATATTCTGATGCCAGTTTAGCGCTCATTCAATGGCGATTTACTACTCTTTCCCATTGAAGGCCATATTGAGGTTAACCTGTCTACGATATTGGTTCCCAATTGGTAATCAACCCTCCCACGTTCAGCTGAAACGGTGGCGCATGGAACGCAAAAATATTCTTAAAAATATTTAACCTCCACACATTAACAAGTCCAAGTCCATAGCTCAAATGAAAGATAAACACCTTGTTCATCTAGCCAGCAAGTCAGATTTCTAAAATGTTTTACGGCGAAAACATAGCACATATATATGTAAAACCACCACCAGACACAGCTCATTTGAATAGCCAAAACATGCAATCAACAAACGCAGGATTAAAAAATAAATCGTTCACTAACCTTTTGAAAATCTTCATCAGATGACAGTAATATGACATGTTACACAGTACATTTTTTTTTTCAATAATATGCCATTTATATCCATAAATGTCCATTTACAGTGAGTTCACGTTCAGAAATTACTCAAAAATGCCCGCAGGAAATCTAGGTAGCGCGGCAAGGTAACGTAAATAGACATCATAAACTTTGACTAAATATACATGTTCTACATATAGTTAGAAAGATACACTGCTTCTTTATGCAACCGCTTTGTTAGATTTACTTTTAACGTTACAGAAATCGCACACTATTCAATATGCTGAGACGGCGCTCAGTTCCAAGCTACATTTCTACGTAATGTTGGAGTCAACAGAAACACAGATTTAAGCATAAATATTCCCTTACCTTCGATGGTCTTCGTTCAGAATGTTCTGGAAGGCTTCAGACTTACCCAATACATCGTTTGGTTTCAAGTCTTGCGTCTTTGTATTAGCTACTGCTAATAACATCAGCTGAAATGCACCCAAAACGTCCTCTGGTCCGGAAAAGTTGCGCATCAAAACTTCAAAATTACATATTATATGTCGACTAAACAGGTCAAACTAAGTGCAGAAGCAAGCTTTATGATGTTTTAGACACACAAAACAAACTTCAATTCAATCGGCCATCGTCTGCCCCTCTCTTGAGTGCTGGAACAAAGGAATGGCTGGGACCAATTCGCGCCCCTACGCACAGCCTATTTTCTCGTGGCACGCACTAATTTCACTCCCATAGGGTCAATTCTCGCGGGATTTGAACGATTCAAAGCTCTACTGAAAGAGGACATCTAGCGGAAGAGATAGAAAGTCTCCCCAGAATCATAACTGGTTGGGAAGGGTGGGGGCCATGACGTCAAAGTTGCTCCAACTTTCATGGCCACAAAAACTAGTTTGGAAGAATGCCTGCCCTGTGAGTTCTGCTATACTTACAGACATAATTCCAACGGTTTTAGAATCTTTAGAGTGTTTTCTATCCAATAATAATTTTTATTTGCATATATTAGCAATTGTTGACAGATTTTTTTTTCAGTTTACTAGGGGTACCCAATCTCTCCAAAGGGGGCATATGTCTGCCATATCCTTAACAGGTTTTAAATCAATGACTGGACTTTTTAATTTGTAAAAACAAATGACTATTGAAAGTGCAAGTCAGTATCGTGCATAGTTGTTCTGGTCTCTGTGGTGATTTTAGAGCGTTGTTCATATTTCTACTTTTAACGCATACACTTTAACCCGATACCCAGTTACTGTGCTGTAGTCAGGATGGCCGAGCGGTCTAAGGCGCTGCGTTCAGGTCGCAGTCTCCCATGGAGGCATGGGTTCAAATCCCACTTCTGACAGTTTTTTAGTTCACACAGTGAAATAACAATTCATAATAAACACTCTCAAATGCAGACCCTATCTGAGGCATTTTTAAATTCATGTCAAATTGGCCATATTCTGAAGACACTCTTATAGTCTGCAGGGTAATCGAACTGGCCACATCTAAAGTCAAGCCACAGGTAACAGGTGAGAAACCTTGTTAAACCCTAAAAGAAAAAGAAAAACTCGATTGCATTGAAAATAACCATTAAGTCATTCAGGTCGCAGACTCCCCTATATGCATGGTTTGAAACCCCCTCCTGACAACTTTTTAGCGCCTGCATGTCATGCACCTTTGTAAAATCCAGTTGAAAAATAAATGACTTAAGGTAACGTAAATGACACCTAGTTAACCTCTCTGATCTCCCAAACCCGGATCCGGTATCGTGACTACAGCCTCAAGCTCATTACCATAACGCAACGTTAACTATTCATGAAAATCGCAAATGAAATGAAATAAATATGCCATCTCGCAAGCTTAGCCTTTTGTAAACAACACTGTCATCTCAGATTTTCAAAATATGCTTCTCAACCATAGGAAAACAATCATTTGTGTAACAGTAGCTAGCAAACAAAGGATTTAGCGTTAGCATTAGCGTTAGCATCCAGCACGCAACATTTCAACAAAAACATAAAAGCCTTCAAATAAAATAATTTACCTTTGAAGAACTTCTGATGTTTTCAATGAGGATACTCTCAGTTGGATAGCAGATGCTCAGTTTTTCCAAAAAGATTCTTTGTGTATTAGAAATAGCTCCGTTTTATACATCACATTTGGCTACCAAAAGAAAACCGAAAATTCAGTCCTCAAAACGCAAACTTTTTTCCAAATTAACTCCATAATATCGACTGACAACATGGCAAACGTTGTTTAGAATCAATCATCAAGGTGTTTTTCACATATCTCTTCATTGATACATCGTTCTTGGACACATGCTTTCTCCCCTGAATCAAATGGTAAAGTACAAGCAGCTGGCAATTGCGCACCGAATTCCACGCAGGACACCAGGCGGACACTTGGAAAATGTAGTCTCTTATGGTCAATCTTCCAATGATATGCCTACAAATACGTCACAATGCTGCTAAGACCTTGGGCGAACGACAGAAAGTGTAGGCTCATTCCTTAGGCAATCACAGCCATATAAGGAGACAATGGAAAACAGAGCTTCAGAAATTCTGCTAATTCCTGGTTGATGCATCATCTTGGTTTCGCCTGTAGAATGAGTTCTGGGGCACTTACAGACAAAATCTTTGCAGATTCTGAAACTTCAGAGTGTTCTCTTTCCAAAACTGTCAAGAATATGCATAGTCGAGCATCTTTTCGTGACAAAATATCGCGCTTAAAACGGGAACGTTTTTTATCCAAAAATGAAATAGCGCCCCTAGAGATCTAACAGGCTAATAACATCAGCTGAAATGCACCCAAAACGTCCTCTGGTCCGGAAAAGTTGCGCATCAAAACTTCAAAATTACATATTATATGTCGACTAAACAGGTCAAACTAAGTGCAGAAGCAAGCTTTATGATGTTTTAGACACACAAAACAAACTTCAATTCAATCGGCCATCGTCTGCCCCTCTCTTGAGTGCTGGAACAAAGGAATGGCTGGGACCAATTCGCGCCCCTACGCACAGCCTATTTTCTCGTGGCACGCACTAATTTCACTCCCATAGGGTCAATTCTTGCGGGATTTGAACGATTCAAAGCTCTACTGAAAGAGGACATCTAGCGGAAGAGATAGAAAGTCTCCCCAGAATCATAACTGGTTGGGAAGGGTGGGGGCCATGACGTCAAAGTTGCTCCAACTTTCATGGCCACAAAAACTAGTTTGGAAGAATGCCTGCCCTGTGAGTTCTGCTATACTTACAGACATAATTCCAACGGTTTTAGAATCTTTAGAGTGTTTTCTATCCAATAATAATTTTTATTTGCATATATTAGCAATTGTTGACAGATTTTTTTTTCAGTTTACTAGGGGTACCCAATCTCTCCAAAGGGGGCATATGTCTGCCATATCCTTAACAGGTTTTAAATCAATGACTGGACTTTTTAATTTGTAAAAACAAATGACTATTGAAAGTGCAAGTCAGTATCGTGCATAGTTGTTCTGGTCTCTGTGGTGATTTTAGAGCGTTGTTCATATTTCTACTTTTAACGCATACACTTTAACCCGATACCCAGTTACTGTGCTGTAGTCAGGATGGCCGAGCGGTCTAAGGCGCTGCGTTCAGGTCGCAGTCTCCCATGGAGGCATGGGTTCAAATCCCACTTCTGACAGTTTTTTAGTTCACACAGTGAAATAACAATTCATAATAAACACTCTCAAATGCAGACCCTATCTGAGGCATTTTTAAATTCATGTCAAATTGGCCATATTCTGAAGACACTCTTATAGTCTGCAGGGTAATCGAACTGGCCACATCTAAAGTCAAGCCACAGGTAACAGGTGAGAAACCTTGTTAAACCCTAAAAGAAAAAGAAAAACTCGATTGCATTGAAAATAACCATTAAGTCATTCAGGTCGCAGACTCCCCTATATGCATGGTTTGAAACCCCCTCCTGACAACTTTTTAGCGCCTGCATGTCATGCACCTTTGTAAAATCCAGTTGAAAAATAAATGACTTAAGGTAACGTAAATGACACCTAGTTAACCTCTCTGATCTCCCAAACCCGGATCCGGTATCGTGACTACAGCCTCAAGCTCATTACCATAACGCAACGTTAACTATTCATGAAAATCGCAAATGAAATGAAATAAATATGCCATCTCGCAAGCTTAGCCTTTTGTAAACAACACTGTCATCTCAGATTTTCAAAATATGCTTCTCAACCATAGGAAAACAATCATTTGTGTAACAGTAGCTAGCAAACAAAGGATTTAGCGTTAGCATTAGCGTTAGCATCCAGCACGCAACATTTCAACAAAAACATAAAAGCCTTCAAATAAAATAATTTACCTTTGAAGAACTTCTGATGTTTTCAATGAGGATACTCTCAGTTGGATAGCAGATGCTCAGTTTTTCCAAAAAGATTCTTTGTGTATTAGAAATAGCTCCGTTTTATACATCACATTTGGCTACCAAAAGAAAACCGAAAATTCAGTCCTCAAAACGCAAACTTTTTTCCAAATTAACTCCATAATATCGACTGACAACATGGCAAACGTTGTTTAGAATCAATCATCAAGGTGTTTTTCACATATCTCTTCATTGATACATCGTTCTTGGACACATGCTTTCTCCCCTGAATCAAATGGTAAAGTACAAGCAGCTGGCAATTGCGCACCGAATTCCACGCAGGACACCAGGCGGACACTTGGAAAATGTAGTCTCTTATGGTCAATCTTCCAATGATATGCCTACAAATACGTCACAATGCTGCTAAGACCTTGGGCGAACGACAGAAAGTGTAGGCTCATTCCTTAGGCAATCACAGCCATATAAGGAGACAATGGAAAACAGAGCTTCAGAAATTCTGCTAATTCCTGGTTGATGCATCATCTTGGTTTCGCCTGTAGAATGAGTTCTGGGGCACTTACAGACAAAATCTTTGCAGATTCTGAAACTTCAGAGTGTTCTCTTTCCAAAACTGTCAAGAATATGCATAGTCGAGCATCTTTTCGTGACAAAATATCGCGCTTAAAACGGGAACGTTTTTTATCCAAAAATGAAATAGCGCCCCTAGAGATCTAACAGGCTAATAACATCAGCTGAAATGCACCCAAAACGTCCTCTGGTCCGGAAAAGTTGCGCATCAAAACTTCAAAATTACATATTATATGTCGACTAAACAGGTCAAACTAAGTGCAGAAGCAAGCTTTATGATGTTTTAGACACACAAAACAAACTTCAATTCAATCGGCCATCGTCTGCCCCTCTCTTGAGTGCTGGAACAAAGGAATGGCTGGGACCAATTCGCGCCCCTACGCACAGCCTATTTTCTCGTGGCACGCACTAATTTCACTCCCATAGGGTCAATTCTCGCGGGATTTGAACGATTCAAAGCTCTACTGAAAGAGGACATCTAGCGGAAGAGATAGAAAGTCTCCCCAGAATCATAACTGGTTGGGAAGGGTGGGGGCCATGACGTCAAAGTTGCTCCAACTTTCATGGCCACAAAAACTAGTTTGGAAGAATGCCTGCCCTGTGAGTTCTACTATACTTACAGACATAATTCCAACGGTTATAGAATCTTTAGAGTGTTTTCTATCCAATAATAATTTTTATTTGCATATATTAGCAATTGTTGACAGATTTTTTTTTCAGTTTACTAGGGGTACCCAATCTCTCCAAAGGGGGCATATGTCTGCCATATCCTTAACAGGTTTTAAATCAATGACTGGACTTTTTAATTTGTAAAAACAAATGACTATTGAAAGTGCAAGTCAGTATCGTGCATAGTTGTTCTGGTCTCTGTGGTGATTTTAGAGCGTTGTTCATATTTCTACTTTTAACGCATACACTTTAACCCGATACCCAGTTACTGTGCTGTAGTCAGGATGGCCGAGCGGTCTAAGGCGCTGCGTTCAGGTCGCAGTCTCCCATGGAGGCATGGGTTCAAATCCCACTTCTGACAGTTTTTTAGTTCACACAGTGAAATAACAATTCATAATAAACACTCTCAAATGCAGACCCTATCTGAGGCATTTTTAAATTGATGTCAAATTGGCCATATTCTGAAGACACTCTTATAGTCTGCAGGGTAATCGAACTGGCCACATCTAAAGTCAAGCCACAGGTAACAGGTGAGAAACCTTGTTAAACCCTAAAAGAAAAAGAAAAAACTCAATTGCATTGAAAATAACCATTAAGTCATTCAGGTCGCAGACTCCCCTATAGGCATGGTTTGAAACCCCCTCCTGACAACTTTTTAGCGCCTGCATGTCATGCACCTTTGTAAAATCCAGTTGAAAAATAAATGACTTAAGGTAACGTAAATGACACCTAGTTAATATGAGTAGTGAATAACTATCGAATTTGTAATATTCTGCAAAAACAGCTAGTTGATGAGAGGCTGAAAGAGAATTGCAAGAATCGCGCAATTTCACAGGCGGGCCCCAAACAGGCAAATAACAAAAATAATCTCGGAACGCAGAACTCGTCGGTCGTTGTCAGTGGATTGTATTGGCGGGAAGAACAAAAATATCGTCTGCAGGGTAATCGAAGTCGCCGCATCTAATGTCAAGTCACAGGTGAGCTGCCTTGTTAAACCCTAAAAATAAATAATAACACGATTGCGTTGAAATGACCCATTAAGCCATTTGTAAGGATTTCCCCCATGTGGACCTGTTGTCACTCTTACCCTGATGGTTGCTGATATTTCCAGACACTTTTTCAGTCTTATCTGAGGAATTTTATCATTTATATCAGAATGGCCATATTCTGATGCCAGTTTAGCGCTCATTCAATGACGATTTACTACTCTTTCCCATTGAAGGCCATATTGAGGTTAAATCAATGACTGGACTTTTTAATTTATAAAAACAAATGACTATTGAAAGTGCAAGTCAGTATCGTGCATAGTTGTTCTGGTCTCTGTGGTGATTTTAGAGCGTTGTTCATATTTCTACTTTTACCGCATACACTTTAACCCGATACCCAGTTACTGTGCTGTAGTCAGGATGGCCGAGCGGTCTAAGGCGCTGCGTTCAGGTCACAGTCTCCCATGGAGGCGTGGGTTCAAATCCCACTTCTGACAGTTTTTTAGTGCCTCTCAGGAGTCAGGCTGCTCAGCAGTAATAATAAGAATGATGAAATAACAACTTCACACAGTGAAATAGCAATTCATAATAAACACTCTCAAATGCAGACCTTCTGGAGCTGAGCAAAGATCAAGGTTAAATAAGAAAACAGCTGGACTTAATAACAAATGAATGAGGGGAACATTTTGTGTTATTGCATTATAATGAGTTACTGCATTATCTTTCAGTTGTTAAATTTCACTTTCTGTAGGCTATGCCTGTTGGCCCATTCACTCCTAACAAGCCTGTTTTCTTCTGTCAACGTTGTCGTGGCCGAGTGGTTAAGGCAATGGACTAAAAATCCATTAGGATCTTCCTGCGCAGGTTCAAATCCTGCCGACAACGAAAATGCATTTTTTTGACCCCTCCGGAGGTTGAAGTTTAGTCGTGTTTCTTATACCAATCGCATCCTCTCAGATCTCCGCAAGTACATAGGGATTAGTTGTCCATTTGGGATAGGACTGCAGGCTATCTATCCCACTTCACACCTTTACACACCTGGTTATCCAGCCTTCTAGCTCTATAGGCCACAGTAGCATAGGTTACAGGTTTGTAGTCAAGCCACAGATTTCAGGAGAGATCCCATGATACACTCAACAATACAACAACACGATTCTCATGAATAACCATGAAGCCATTTGCTAAGATTTCCCCCATTTTGACATGTGGAAACCTGTTGTCACTCTTACCCTGACGGGAAGCTCCAGACACTTTTTTGGTCCTATCTGAGGCATTTTTAAATTCATGTCAAATTGGCCATATTCTGAAGACACTCTTATAGTCTGCAGGGTAATCGAACTGGCCACATCTAAAGTCAAGCCACAGGTAACAGGTGAGAAACCTTGTTAAACCCTAAAAGAAAAAGAAAAAACTCAATTGCATTGAAAATAACCATTAAGTCATTCAGGTCGCAGACTCCCCTATAGGCATGGTTTGAAACCCCCTCCTGACAACTTTTTAGCGCCTGCATGTCATGCACCTTTGTAAAATCCAGTTGAAAAATAAATGACTTAAGGTAACGTAAATGACACCTAGTTAATATAAGTAGTGAATAACTATCGAATTTGTAATATTCTGCAAAAACAGCTAGTTGATGAGAGGCTGAAAGAGAATTGCAAGAATCGCGCAATTTCACAGGCGGGCCCCAAACAGGCAAATAACAAAAATAATCTAGGAACGCAGAACTCGTCGGTCGTTGTCAGTGGATTGTATTGGCGGGAAGAACAAAAATATCGTCTGCAGGGTAATCAAAGTCGCCGCATCTAATGTCAAATCACAGGTGAGCTGCCTTGTTAAACCCTGAAAATAAATAATAACACGATTGCGTTGAAATGACTCATTAAGCCATTTGTAAGGATTTCCCCCATGTGGACCTGTTGTCACTCTTACCCTGATGGTTGCTGATATTTCCAGACACTTTTTCAGTCTTATCTGAGGAATTTTATCATTTATATCAGAATGGCCATATTCTGATGCCAGTTTAGCGCTCATTCAATGACGATTTACTACTCTTTCCCATTGAAGGCCATATTGAGGTTAAATCAATGACTGGACTTTTTAATTTATAAAAACAAATGACTATTGAAAGTGCAAGTCAGTATCGTGCATAGTTGTTCTGGTCTCTGTGGTGATTTTAGAGCGTTGTTCATATTTCTACTTTTACCGCATACACTTTAACCCGATACCCAGTTACTGTGCTGTAGTCAGGATGGCCGAGGGGTCTAAGGCGCTGCGTTCAGGTCGCAGTCTCCCATGGAGGCGTGGGTTCAAATCCCACTTCTGACAGTTTTTTAGTGCCTCTCAGGAGTCATGCTGCTCAGCAGTAATAATAAGAATGATGAAATAACAACTTCACACAGTGAAATAACAATTCATAATAAACACTCTCAAATGCAGACCTTCTGGAGCTGAGCAAAGATCAAGGTTAAATAAGAAAACAGCTGGACTTAATAACAAATGAATGAGGGGAACATTTTGTGTTATTGCATTATAATGAGTTACTGCATTATCTTTCAGTTGTTAAATTTCACATTCTGTAGGCTATGCCTGTTGGCCCATTCACTCCTAACAAGCTTGTTTTCTTCTGTCAACGTTGTCGTGGCCGAGTGGTTAAGGCGATGGACTAGAAATCCATTAGGATCTTCCTGCGCAGGTTCAAATCCTGCTGACAACGAAAATGCATTTTTTTGACCCCTCCGGAGGTTGAAGTTTAGTCGTGTTTCTTATACCAATCGCATCCTCTCAGATCTCCGCAAGTACATAGGGATTAGTTGTCCATTTGGGATAGGACTGCAGGCCATCTGTCCCACTTCACACCTTTACACACCTGGTTATCCAGCCTTCTAGCTCTATAGGCCACAGTAGCATAGGTTACAGGTTTGTAGTCAAGCCACAGATTTCAGGAGAGATCCCATGATACACTCAACAATTCAACAACACGATTCTCATGAATAACCATGAAGCCATTTGCTAAGATTTCCCCCATTTTGACATGTGGAAACCTGTTGTCACTCTTACCCTGACGGGAAGCTCCAGACACTTTTTTGGTCCTATCTGAGGCATTTTTAAATTCATGTCAAATTGGCCATATTCTGAAGACACTCTTATAGTCTGCAGGGTAATCGAACTGGCCACATCTAAAGTCAAGCCACAGGTAACAGGTGAGAAACCTTGTTAAACCCTAAAAGAAAAAGAAAAAACTCAATTGCATTGAAAATAACCATTAAGTCATTCAGGTCGCAGACTCCCCTATAGGCATGGTTTGAAACCCCCTCCTGACAACTTTTTAGCGCCTGCATGTCATGCACCTTTGTAAAATCCAGTTGAAAAATAAATGACTTAAGGTAACGTAAATGACACCTAGTTAATATGAGTAGTGAATAACTATCGAATTTGTAATATTCTGCAAAAACAGCTAGTTGATGAGAGGCTGAAAGAGAATTGCAAGAATCGCGCAATTTCACAGGCGGGCCCCAAACAGGCAAATAACAAAAATAATCTAGGAACGCAGAACTCGTCGGTCGTTGTCAGTGGATTGTATTGGCGGGAAGAACAAAAATATCGTCTGCAGGGTAATCAAAGTCGCCGCATCTAATGTCAAATCACAGGTGAGCTGCCTTGTTAAACCCTGAAAATAAATAATAACACGATTGCGTTGAAATGACTCATTAAGCCATTTGTAAGGATTTCCCCCATGTGGACCTGTTGTCACTCTTACCCTGATGGTTGCTGATATTTCCAGACACTTTTTCAGTCTTATCTGAGGAATTTTATCATTTATATCAGAATGGCCATATTCTGATGCCAGTTTAGCGCTCATTCAATGACGATTTACTACTCTTTCCCATTGAAGGCCATATTGAGGTTAAATCAATGACTGGACTTTTTAATTTATAAAAACAAATGACTATTGAAAGTGCAAGTCAGTATCGTGCATAGTTGTTCTGGTCTCTGTGGTGATTTTAGAGCGTTGTTCATATTTCTACTTTTACCGCATACACTTTAACCCGATACCCAGTTACTGTGCTGTAGTCAGGATGGCCGAGCGGTCTAAGGCGCTGCGTTCAGGTCGCAGTCTCCCATGGAGGCGTGGGTTCAAATCCCACTTCTGACAGTTTTTTAGTGCCTCTCAGGAGTCATGCTGCTCAGCAGTAATAATAAGAATGATGAAATAACAACTTCACACAGTGAAATAACAATTCATAATAAACACTCTCAAATGCAGACCTTCTGGAGCTGAGCAAAGATCAAGGTTAAATAAGAAAACAGCTGGACTTAATAACAAATGAATGAGGGGAACATTTTGTGTTATTGCATTATAATGAGTTACTGCATTATCTTTCAGTTGTTAAATTTCACTTTCTGTAGGCTATGCCTGTTGGCCCATTCACTCCTAACAAGCTTGTTTTCTTCTGTCAACATTGTCGTGGCCGAGTGGTTAAGGCGATGGACTAGAAATCCATTAGGATCTTCCTGCGCAGGTTCAAATCCTGCCGACAACGAAAATGCATTTTTTTGACCCCTCCGGAGGTTGAAGTTTAGTCGTGTTTCTTATACCAATCGCATCCTCTCAGATCTCCGCAAGTACATAGGGATTAGTTGTCCATTTGGGATAGGACTGCAGGCCATCTGTCCCACTTCACACCTTTACACACCTGGTTATCCAGCCTTCTAGCTCTATAGGCCACAGTAGCATAGGTTACAGGTTTGTAGTCAAGCCACAGATTTCAGGTGAGATCCCATGATACACTCAACAATACAACAACACGATTCTCATGAATAACCATTAAGCCATTTGCTAAGATTTCCCCCATTTTGACATGTGGAAACCTGTTGTCACTCTTACCCTGACGGGAAGCTCCAGACACTTTTTTGGTCCTATCTGAGGCATTTTTAAATTCATGTCAAATTGGCCATATTCTGAAGACACTCTTATAGTCTGCAGGGTAATCGAACTGGCCACATCTAAAGTCAAGCCACAGGTAACAGGTGAGAAACCTTGTTAAACCCTAAAAGAAAAAGAAAAAACTCAATTGCATTGAAAATAACCATTAAGTCATTCAGGTCGCAGACTCCCCTATAGGCATGGTTTGAAACCCCCTCCTGACAACTTTTTAGCGCCTGCATGTCATGCACCTTTGTAAAATCCAGTTGAAAAATAAATGACTTAAGGTAACGTAAATGACACCTAGTTAATATGAGTAGTGAATAACTATCGTATTTGTAATATTCTGCAAAAACAGCTAGTTGATGAGAGGCTGAAAGAGAATTGCAAGAATCGCGCAATTTCACAGGCGGGCCCCAAACAGGCAAATAACAAAAATAATCTAGGAACGCAGAACTCGTCGGTCGTTGTCAGTGGATTGTATTGGCGGGAAGAACAAAAATATCGTCTGCAGGGTAATCAAAGTCGCCGCATCTAATGTCAAATCACAGGTGAGCTGCCTTGTTAAACCCTGAAAATAAATAATAACACGATTGCGTTGAAATGACTCATTAAGCCATTTGTAAGGATTTCCCCCATGTGGACCTGTTGTCACTCTTACCCTGATGGTTGCTGATATTTCCAGACACTTTTTCAGTCTTATCTGAGGAATTTTATCATTTATATCAGAATGGCCATATTCTGATGCCAGTTTAGCGCTCATTCAATGACGATTTACCACTCTTTCCCATTGAAGGCCATATTGAGGTTAAATCAATGACTGGACTTTTTAATTTATAAAAACAAATGACTATTGAAAGTGCAAGTCAGTATCGTGCATAGTTGTTCTGGTCTCTGTGGTGATTTTAGAGCGTTGTTCATATTTCTGCTTTTACCGCATACACTTTAACCCGATACCCAGTTACTGTGCTGTAGTCTGGATGGCCGAGCGGTCTAAGGCGTTGCGTTCAGTTCGCAGTCTCCCATGGAGGCGTGGGTTCAAATCCCACTTCTGACAGTTTTTTAGTGCCTCTCAGGAGTCATGCTGCTCAGCAGTAATAATAAGAATGATGAAATAACAACTTCACACAGTGAAATAACAATTCATAATAAACACTCTCAAATGCAGACCTTCTGGAGCTGAGCAAAGATCAAGGTTAAATAAGAAAACAGCTGGACTTAATAACAAATGAATGAGGGGAACATTTTGTGTTATTGCATTATAATGAGTTACTGCATTATCTTTCAGTTGTTAAATTTCACTTTCTGTAGGCTATGCCTGTTGGCCCATTCACTCCTAACAAGCTTGTTTTCTTCTGTCAACGTTGTCGTGGCCGAGTGGTTAAGGCGATGGACTAGAAATCCATTAGGATCTTCCTGCGCAGGTTCAAATCCTGCTGACAACGAAAATGCATTTTTTTGACCCCTCCGGAGGTTGAAGTTTAGTCGTGTTTCTTATACCAATCGCATCCTCTCAGATCTCCGCAAGTACATAGGGATTAGTTGTCCATTTGGGATAGGACTGCAGGCCATCTGTCCCACTTCACACCTTTACACACCTGGTTATCCAGCCTTCTAGCTCTATAGGCCACAGTTGCATAGGTTACAGGTTTGTAGTCAAGCCACAGATTTCAGGTGAGATCCCATGATACACTCAACAATACAACAACACGATTCTCATGAATAACCATGAAGCCATTTGCTAAGATTTCCCCCATTTTGACATGTGGAAACCTGTTGTCACTCTTACCCTGACGGGAAGCTCCAGACACTTTTTTGGTCCTATCTGAGGCATTTTTAAATTCATGTCAAATTGGCCATATTCTGAAGACACTCTTAGGCTGCAGGGTAATCGAACTGGCCACATCTAAAGTCAAGCCACAGGTAACAGGTGAGAAACCTTGTTAAACCCTAAAAGAAAAAGAAAAAACTTGATTGCATTGAAAATAACCATTAAGTCATTCAGGTCGCAGACTCCCCTATAGGCATGGTTTGAAACCCCCTCCTGACAATTTTTTAGCGCCTGCACCTTTGTAAAATCCAGTTGAAAAATAAATGACTTAAGGTAACGTAAATGACACCAAGTTAATATGAATAGTGAATAACTATCGTATTTTTAATATTCTGCAAAAACAGCTAGTTGATGAGAGGCTGAAAGAGAATTGCAAGAATCGCGCAATTTCACAGGCGGGCCCCAAACAGGCAAATAACAAAAATAATCTCGGAACGCAGAACTCGTCGGTCGTTGTCAGTGGATTGTATTGGCGGGAAGAACAAAAATATCGTCTGCAGGGTAATCAAAGTCGCCGCATCTAATGTCAAGTCACAGGTGAGCTGCCTTGTTAAACCTTAAAAATAAATAATAACACGATTGCGTTGAAATGACTCATTAAGCCATTTGTAAGGATTTCCCCCATGTGGACCTGTTGTCACTCTTACCCTGATGGTTGCTGATATTTCCAGACACTTTTTCAGTCTTATCTGAGGAATTTTATCATTTATATCAGAATGGCCATATTCTGATGCCAGTTTAGCGCTCATTCAATGACGATTTACTACTCTTTCCCATTGAAGGCCATATTGAGGTTAAATCAATGACTGGACTTTTTAATTTATAAAAACAAATGACTATTGAAAGTGCAAGTCAGTATCGTGCATTGTTGTTCTGGTCTCTGTGGTGATTTTAGAGCGTTGTTCATATTTCTACTTTTACCGCATACACTTTAACCCGATACCCAGTTACTGTGCTGTAGTCAGGATGGCCGAGCGGTCTAAGGCGCTGCGTTCAGGTCGCAGTCTCCCATGGAGGCGTGGGTTCAAATCCCACTTCTGACAGTTTTTTAGTGCCTCTCAGGAGTCATGCTGCTCAGCAGTAATAATAAGAATGATGAAATAACAACTTCACACAGTGAAATAACAATTCATAATAAACACTCTCAAATGCAGACCTTCTGGAGCTGAGCAAAGATCAAGGTTAAATAAGAAAACAGCTGGACTTAATAACAAATGAATGAGGGGAACATTTTGTGTTATTGCATTATAATGAGTTACTGCATTATCTTTCAGTTGTTAAATTTCACTTTCTGTAGGCTATGCCTGTTGGCCCATTCACTCCTAACAAGCTTGCTTTCTTCTGTCAACGTTGTCGTGGCCGAGTGGTTAAGGCGATGGACTAGAAATCCATTAGGATCTTCCTGCGCAGGTTCAAATCCTGCCGACAACGAAAATGCATTTTTTTGACCCCTCCGGAGGTTGAAGTTTAGTCGTGTTTCTTATACCAATCGCATCCTCTCAGATCTCCGCAAGTACATAGGGATTAGTTGTCCATTTGGGATAGGACTGCAGGCCATCTGTCCCACTTCACACCTTTACACACCTGGTTATCCAGCCTTCTAGCTCTATAGGCCACAGTAGCATAGGTTACAGGTTTGTAGTCAAGCCACAGATTTCAGGTGAGATCCCATGATACACTCAACAATACAACAACACGATTCTCATGAATAACCATGAAGCCATTTGCTAAGATTTCCCCCATTTTGACATGTGGAAACCTGTTGTCACTCTTACCCTGACGGGAAGCTCCAGACACTTTTTTGGTCCTAACTGAGGCATTTTTAAATTCATGTCAAATTGGCCATATTCTGAAGACACTCTTAGGCTGCAGGGTAATCGAACTGGCCACATCTAAAGTCAAGCCACAGGTAACAGGTGAGAAACCTTGTTAAACCCTAAAAGAAAAAGAAAAAACTCAATTGCATTGAAAATAACCATTAAGTCATTCAGGTCGCAGACTCCCCTATAGGCATGGTTTGAAACCCCCTCCTGACAACTTTTTAGCGCCTGCATGTCATGCACCTTTGTAAAATCCAGTTGAAAAATAAATGACTTAAGGTAACGTAAATGACACCTAGTTAATATAAGTAGTGAATAACTATCGAATTTGTAATATTCTGCAAAAACAGCTAGTTGATGAGAGGCTGAAAGAGAATTGCAAGAATCGCGCAATTTCACAGGCGGGCCCCAAACAGGCAAATAACAAAAATAATCTAGGAACGCAGAACTCGTCGGTCGTTGTCAGTGGATTGTATTGGCGGGAAGAACAAAAATATCGTCTGCAGGGTAATCAAAGTCGCCGCATCTAATGTCAAATCACAGGTGAGCTGCCTTGTTAAACCCTGAAAATAAATAATAACACGATTGCGTTGAAATGACTCATTAAGCCATTTGTAAGGATTTCCCCCATGTGGACCTGTTGTCACTCTTACCCTGATGGTTGCTGATATTTCCAGACACTTTTTCAGTCTTATCTGAGGAATTTTATCATTTATATCAGAATGGCCATATTCTGATGCCAGTTTAGCGCTCATTCAATGACGATTTACTACTCTTTCCCATTGAAGGCCATATTGAGGTTAAATCAATGACTGGACTTTTTAATTTATAAAAACAAATGACTATTGAAAGTGCAAGTCAGTATCGTGCATAGTTGTTCTGGTCTCTGTGGTGATTTTAGAGCGTTGTTCATATTTCTACTTTTACCGCATACACTTTAACCCGATACCCAGTTACTGTGCTGTAGTCAGGATGGCCGAGGGGTCTAAGGCGCTGCGTTCAGGTCGCAGTCTCCCATGGAGGCGTGGGTTCAAATCCCACTTCTGACAGTTTTTTAGTGCCTCTCAGGAGTCATGCTGCTCAGCAGTAATAATAAGAATGATGAAATAACAACTTCACACAGTGAAATAACAATTCATAATAAACACTCTCAAATGCAGACCTTCTGGAGCTGAGCAAAGATCAAGGTTAAATAAGAAAACAGCTGGACTTAATAACAAATGAATGAGGGGAACATTTTGTGTTATTGCATTATAATGAGTTACTGCATTATCTTTCAGTTGTTAAATTTCACATTCTGTAGGCTATGCCTGTTGGCCCATTCACTCCTAACAAGCTTGTTTTCTTCTGTCAACGTTGTCGTGGCCGAGTGGTTAAGGCGATGGACTAGAAATCCATTAGGATCTTCCTGCGCAGGTTCAAATCCTGCTGACAACGAAAATGCATTTTTTTGACCCCTCCGGAGGTTGAAGTTTAGTCGTGTTTCTTATACCAATCGCATCCTCTCAGATCTCCGCAAGTACATAGGGATTAGTTGTCCATTTGGGATAGGACTGCAGGCCATCTGTCCCACTTCACACCTTTACACACCTGGTTATCCAGCCTTCTAGCTCTATAGGCCACAGTAGCATAGGTTACAGGTTTGTAGTCAAGCCACAGATTTCAGGAGAGATCCCATGATACACTCAACAATTCAACAACACGATTCTCATGAATAACCATGAAGCCATTTGCTAAGATTTCCCCCATTTTGACATGTGGAAACCTGTTGTCACTCTTACCCTGACGGGAAGCTCCAGACACTTTTTTGGTCCTATCTGAGGCATTTTTAAATTCATGTCAAATTGGCCATATTCTGAAGACACTCTTATAGTCTGCAGGGTAATCGAACTGGCCACATCTAAAGTCAAGCCACAGGTAACAGGTGAGAAACCTTGTTAAACCCTAAAAGAAAAAGAAAAAACTCAATTGCATTGAAAATAACCATTAAGTCATTCAGGTCGCAGACTCCCCTATAGGCATGGTTTGAAACCCCCTCCTGACAACTTTTTAGCGCCTGCATGTCATGCACCTTTGTAAAATCCAGTTGAAAAATAAATGACTTAAGGTAACGTAAATGACACCTAGTTAATATGAGTAGTGAATAACTATCGAATTTGTAATATTCTGCAAAAACAGCTAGTTGATGAGAGGCTGAAAGAGAATTGCAAGAATCGCGCAATTTCACAGGCGGGCCCCAAACAGGCAAATAACAAAAATAATCTAGGAACGCAGAACTCGTCGGTCGTTGTCAGTGGATTGTATTGGCGGGAAGAACAAAAATATCGTCTGCAGGGTAATCAAAGTCGCCGCATCTAATGTCAAATCACAGGTGAGCTGCCTTGTTAAACCCTGAAAATAAATAATAACACGATTGCGTTGAAATGACTCATTAAGCCATTTGTAAGGATTTCCCCCATGTGGACCTGTTGTCACTCTTACCCTGATGGTTGCTGATATTTCCAGACACTTTTTCAGTCTTATCTGAGGAATTTTATCATTTATATCAGAATGGCCATATTCTGATGCCAGTTTAGCGCTCATTCAATGACGATTTACTACTCTTTCCCATTGAAGGCCATATTGAGGTTAAATCAATGACTGGACTTTTTAATTTATAAAAACAAATGACTATTGAAAGTGCAAGTCAGTATCGTGCATAGTTGTTCTGGTCTCTGTGGTGATTTTAGAGCGTTGTTCATATTTCTACTTTTACCGCATACACTTTAACCCGATACCCAGTTACTGTGCTGTAGTCAGGATGGCCGAGCGGTCTAAGGCGCTGCGTTCAGGTCGCAGTCTCCCATGGAGGCGTGGGTTCAAATCCCACTTCTGACAGTTTTTTAGTGCCTCTCAGGAGTCATGCTGCTCAGCAGTAATAATAAGAATGATGAAATAACAACTTCACACAGTGAAATAACAATTCATAATAAACACTCTCAAATGCAGACCTTCTGGAGCTGAGCAAAGATCAAGGTTAAATAAGAAAACAGCTGGACTTAATAACAAATGAATGAGGGGAACATTTTGTGTTATTGCATTATAATGAGTTACTGCATTATCTTTCAGTTGTTAAATTTCACTTTCTGTAGGCTATGCCTGTTGGCCCATTCACTCCTAACAAGCTTGTTTTCTTCTGTCAACATTGTCGTGGCCGAGTGGTTAAGGCGATGGACTAGAAATCCATTAGGATCTTCCTGCGCAGGTTCAAATCCTGCCGACAACGAAAATGCATTTTTTTGACCCCTCCGGAGGTTGAAGTTTAGTCGTGTTTCTTATACCAATCGCATCCTCTCAGATCTCCGCAAGTACATAGGGATTAGTTGTCCATTTGGGATAGGACTGCAGGCCATCTGTCCCACTTCACACCTTTACACACCTGGTTATCCAGCCTTCTAGCTCTATAGGCCACAGTAGCATAGGTTACAGGTTTGTAGTCAAGCCACAGATTTCAGGTGAGATCCCATGATACACTCAACAATACAACAACACGATTCTCATGAATAACCATTAAGCCATTTGCTAAGATTTCCCCCATTTTGACATGTGGAAACCTGTTGTCACTCTTACCCTGACGGGAAGCTCCAGACACTTTTTTGGTCCTATCTGAGGCATTTTTAAATTCATGTCAAATTGGCCATATTCTGAAGACACTCTTATAGTCTGCAGGGTAATCGAACTGGCCACATCTAAAGTCAAGCCACAGGTAACAGGTGAGAAACCTTGTTAAACCCTAAAAGAAAAAGAAAAAACTCAATTGCATTGAAAATAACCATTAAGTCATTCAGGTCGCAGACTCCCCTATAGGCATGGTTTGAAACCCCCTCCTGACAACTTTTTAGCGCCTGCATGTCATGCACCTTTGTAAAATCCAGTTGAAAAATAAATGACTTAAGGTAACGTAAATGACACCTAGTTAATATGAGTAGTGAATAACTATCGTATTTGTAATATTCTGCAAAAACAGCTAGTTGATGAGAGGCTGAAAGAGAATTGCAAGAATCGCGCAATTTCACAGGCGGGCCCCAAACAGGCAAATAACAAAAATAATCTAGGAACGCAGAACTCGTCGGTCGTTGTCAGTGGATTGTATTGGCGGGAAGAACAAAAATATCGTCTGCAGGGTAATCAAAGTCGCCGCATCTAATGTCAAATCACAGGTGAGCTGCCTTGTTAAACCCTGAAAATAAATAATAACACGATTGCGTTGAAATGACTCATTAAGCCATTTGTAAGGATTTCCCCCATGTGGACCTGTTGTCACTCTTACCCTGATGGTTGCTGATATTTCCAGACACTTTTTCAGTCTTATCTGAGGAATTTTATCATTTATATCAGAATGGCCATATTCTGATGCCAGTTTAGCGCTCATTCAATGACGATTTACCACTCTTTCCCATTGAAGGCCATATTGAGGTTAAATCAATGACTGGACTTTTTAATTTATAAAAACAAATGACTATTGAAAGTGCAAGTCAGTATCGTGCATAGTTGTTCTGGTCTCTGTGGTGATTTTAGAGCGTTGTTCATATTTCTGCTTTTACCGCATACACTTTAACCCGATACCCAGTTACTGTGCTGTAGTCTGGATGGCCGAGCGGTCTAAGGCGTTGCGTTCAGTTCGCAGTCTCCCATGGAGGCGTGGGTTCAAATCCCACTTCTGACAGTTTTTTAGTGCCTCTCAGGAGTCATGCTGCTCAGCAGTAATAATAAGAATGATGAAATAACAACTTCACACAGTGAAATAACAATTCATAATAAACACTCTCAAATGCAGACCTTCTGGAGCTGAGCAAAGATCAAGGTTAAATAAGAAAACAGCTGGACTTAATAACAAATGAATGAGGGGAACATTTTGTGTTATTGCATTATAATGAGTTACTGCATTATCTTTCAGTTGTTAAATTTCACTTTCTGTAGGCTATGCCTGTTGGCCCATTCACTCCTAACAAGCTTGTTTTCTTCTGTCAACGTTGTCGTGGCCGAGTGGTTAAGGCGATGGACTAGAAATCCATTAGGATCTTCCTGCGCAGGTTCAAATCCTGCTGACAACGAAAATGCATTTTTTTGACCCCTCCGGAGGTTGAAGTTTAGTCGTGTTTCTTATACCAATCGCATCCTCTCAGATCTCCGCAAGTACATAGGGATTAGTTGTCCATTTGGGATAGGACTGCAGGCCATCTGTCCCACTTCACACCTTTACACACCTGGTTATCCAGCCTTCTAGCTCTATAGGCCACAGTTGCATAGGTTACAGGTTTGTAGTCAAGCCACAGATTTCAGGTGAGATCCCATGATACACTCAACAATACAACAACACGATTCTCATGAATAACCATGAAGCCATTTGCTAAGATTTCCCCCATTTTGACATGTGGAAACCTGTTGTCACTCTTACCCTGACGGGAAGCTCCAGACACTTTTTTGGTCCTATCTGAGGCATTTTTAAATTCATGTCAAATTGGCCATATTCTGAAGACACTCTTAGGCTGCAGGGTAATCGAACTGGCCACATCTAAAGTCAAGCCACAGGTAACAGGTGAGAAACCTTGTTAAACCCTAAAAGAAAAAGAAAAAACTTGATTGCATTGAAAATAACCATTAAGTCATTCAGGTCGCAGACTCCCCTATAGGCATGGTTTGAAACCCCCTCCTGACAATTTTTTAGCGCCTGCACCTTTGTAAAATCCAGTTGAAAAATAAATGACTTAAGGTAACGTAAATGACACCTAGTTAATATGAATAGTGAATAACTATCGTATTTTTAATATTCTGCAAAAACAGCTAGTTGATGAGAGGCTGAAAGAGAATTGCAAGAATCGCGCAATTTCACAGGCGGGCCCCAAACAGGCAAATAACAAAAATAATCTCGGAACGCAGAACTCGTCGGTCGTTGTCAGTGGATTGTATTGGCGGGAAGAACAAAAATATCGTCTGCAGGGTAATCAAAGTCGCCGCATCTAATGTCAAGTCACAGGTGAGCTGCCTTGTTAAACCTTAAAAATAAATAATAACACGATTGCGTTGAAATGACTCATTAAGCCATTTGTAAGGATTTCCCCCATGTGGACCTGTTGTCACTCTTACCCTGATGGTTGCTGATATTTCCAGACACTTTTTCAGTCTTATCTGAGGAATTTTATCATTTATATCAGAATGGCCATATTCTGATGCCAGTTTAGCGCTCATTCAATGACGATTTACTACTCTTTCCCATTGAAGGCCATATTGAGGTTAAATCAATGACTGGACTTTTTAATTTATAAAAACAAATGACTATTGAAAGTGCAAGTCAGTATCGTGCATTGTTGTTCTGGTCTCTGTGGTGATTTTAGAGCGTTGTTCATATTTCTACTTTTACCGCATACACTTTAACCCGATACCCAGTTACTGTGCTGTAGTCAGGATGGCCGAGCGGTCTAAGGCGCTGCGTTCAGGTCGCAGTCTCCCATGGAGGCGTGGGTTCAAATCCCACTTCTGACAGTTTTTTAGTGCCTCTCAGGAGTCATGCTGCTCAGCAGTAATAATAAGAATGATGAAATAACAACTTCACACAGTGAAATAACAATTCATAATAAACACTCTCAAATGCAGACCTTCTGGAGCTGAGCAAAGATCAAGGTTAAATAAGAAAACAGCTGGACTTAATAACAAATGAATGAGGGGAACATTTTGTGTTATTGCATTATAATGAGTTACTGCATTATCTTTCAGTTGTTAAATTTCACTTTCTGTAGGCTATGCCTGTTGGCCCATTCACTCCTAACAAGCTTGCTTTCTTCTGTCAACGTTGTCGTGGCCGAGTGGTTAAGGCGATGGACTAGAAATCCATTAGGATCTTCCTGCGCAGGTTCAAATCCTGCCGACAACGAAAATGCATTTTTTTGACCCCTCCGGAGGTTGAAGTTTAGTCGTGTTTCTTATACCAATCGCATCCTCTCAGATCTCCGCAAGTACATAGGGATTAGTTGTCCATTTGGGATAGGACTGCAGGCCATCTGTCCCACTTCACACCTTTACACACCTGGTTATCCAGCCTTCTAGCTCTATAGGCCACAGTAGCATAGGTTACAGGTTTGTAGTCAAGCCACAGATTTCAGGTGAGATCCCATGATACACTCAACAATACAACAACACGATTCTCATGAATAACCATGAAGCCATTTGCTAAGATTTCCCCCATTTTGACATGTGGAAACCTGTTGTCACTCTTACCCTGACGGGAAGCTCCAGACACTTTTTTGGTCCTAACTGAGGCATTTTTAAATTCATGTCAAATTGGCCATATTCTGAAGACACTCTTAGGCTGCAGGGTAATCGAACTGGCCACATCTAAAGTCAAGCCACAGGTAACAGGTGAGAAACCTTGTTAAACCCTAAAAGAAAAAGAAATAACTTGATTGCATTGAAAATAACCATTAAGTCATTCAGGTCGCAGACTCCCCTATAGGCATGGTTTGAAACCCCCTCCTGACAATTTTTTAGCGCCTGCATGTCATGCACCTTTGTAAAATCCAGTTGAAAAATAAATGACTTAAGGTAACGTAAATGACACCTAGTTAATATGAGTAGTGAATAACTATCGTATTTTTAATATTCTGCAAAAACAGCTAGTTGATGAGAGGCTGAAATAGAATTGCAAGAATCGCGCAATTTCACAGGCGGGCCCCAAACAGGCAAATAACAAAAATAATCTCGGAACGCAGAACTCGTCGGTCGTTGTCAGTGGATTGTATTGGCGGGAAGAACAAAAATATCGTCTGCAGGGTAATCAAAGTCGCCGCATCTAATGTCAAGTCACAGGTGAGCTGCCTTGTTAAACCCTAAAAATAAATAATAACACGATTGCGTTGAAATGACTCATTAAGCCATTTGTAAGGATTGAATGAGGGGAACATGTGGACCTGTTGTCACTCTTACCCTGATGGTTGCTGATATTTCCAGACACTTTTTCAGTCTTATCTGAGGAATTTTATCATTTATATCAGAATGGCCATATTCTGATGCCAGTTTAGCGCTCATTCAATGACGATTTACTACTCTTTCCCATTGAAGGCCATATTGAGGTTAAATCAATGACTGGACTTTTTAATTTATAAAAACAAATGACTATTGAAAGTGCAAGTCAGTATCGTGCATAGTTGTTCTGGTCTCTGTGGTGATTTTAGAGCGTTGTTCATATTTCTACTTTTACCGCATACACTTTAACCCGATACCCAGTTACTGTGCTGTAGTCAGGATGGCCGAGCGGTCTAAGGCGCTGCGTTCAGGTCGCAGTCTCCCATGGAGGCGTGGGTTCAAATCCCACTTCTGACAGTTTTTTAGTGCCTCTCAGGAGTCATGCTGCTCAGCAGTAATAATAAGAATGATGAAATAACAACTTCACACAGTGAAATAACAATTCATAATAAACACTCTCAAATGCAGACCTTCTGGAGCTGAGCAAAGATCAAGGTTAAATAAGAAAACAGCTGGACTTAATAACAAATGAATGAGGGGAACATTTTATGTTATTGCATTATAATGAGTTACTGTATTATCTTTCAGTTGTTAAATTTCACTTTCTGTAGGCTATGCCTGTTGGCCCATTCACTCCTAACAAGCTTGTTTTCTTCTGTCAACGTTGTCGTGGCCGAGTGGTTAAGGCGATGGACTAGAAATCCATTAGGATCTTCCTGCGCAGGTTCAAATCCTGCCGACAACGAAAATGCATTTTTTTGACCCCTCCGGAGGTTGAAGTTTAGTCGTGTTTCTTATACCAATCGCATCCTCTCAGATCTCCGCAAGTACATAGGGATTAGTTGTCCATTTGGGATAGAACTGCAGGCCATCTATCCCACTTCACACCTTTACACACCTGGTTATCCAGCCTTCTAGCTCTATAGGCCACAGTAGCATAGGTTACAGGTTTGTAGTCAAGCCACAGATTTCAGGTGAGATCCCATGATACACTCAACAATACAACAACACGATTCTCATGAATAACCATTAAGCCATTTGCTAAGATTTCCCCCATTTTGACATGTGGAAACCTGTTGTCACTCTTACCCTGACGGGAAGCTCCAGACACTTTTTTGGTCCTATCTGAGGCATTTTTAAATTCATGTCAAATTGGCCATATTCTGAAGACACTCTTAGGCTGCAGGGTAATCGAACTGGCCACATCTAAAGTCAAGCCACAGGTAACAGGTGAGAAACCTTGTTAAACCCTAAAAGAAAAAGAAAAAACTTGATTGCATTGAAAATAACCATTAAGTCATTCAGGTCGCAGACTCCCCTATAGGCATGGTTTGAAACCCCCTCCTGACAATTTTTTAGCGCCTGCATGTCATGCACCTTTGTAAAATCCAGTTGAAAAATAAATGACTTAAGGTAACGTAAATGACACCTAGTTAATATGAGTAGTGAATAACTATCGTATTTTTAATATTCTGCAAAAACAGCTAGTTGATGAGAGGCTGAAAGAGAATTGCAAGAATCGCGCAATTTCACAGGCGGGCCCCAAACAGGCAAATAACAAAAATAATCTCGGAACGCAGAACTCGTCGGTCGTTGTCAGTGGATTGTATTGGCGGGAAGAACAAAAATATCGTCTGCAGGGTAATCAAAGTCGCCGCATCTAATGTCAAGTCACAGGTGAGCTGCCTTGTTAAACCCTAAAAATAAATAATAACACGATTGCGTTGAAATGACTCATTAAGCCATTTGTAAGGATTTCCCCAATGTGGACCTGTTGTCACTCTTACCCTGATGGTTGCTGATATTTCCAGACACTTTTTCAGTCTTATCTGAGGAATTGTATCATTTATATCAGAATGGCCATATTCTGATGCCAGTTTAGCGCTCATTCAATGACGATTTACTACTCTTTCCCATTGAAGGCCATATTGAGGTTAAATCAATGACTGGACTTTTTAATTTATAAAAACAAATGACTATTGAAAGTGCAAGTCAGTATCGTGCATAGTTGTTCTGGTCTCTGTGGTGATTTTAGAGCGTTGTTCATATTTCTCCTTTTACCGCATACACTTTAACCCGATACCCAGTTACTGTGCTGTAGTCAGGATGGCCGAGCGGTCTAAGGCGTTGCGTTCAGTTCGCAGTCTCCCATGGAGGCGTGGATTCAAATCCCACTTCTGACAGTTTTTTAGTGCCTCTCAGGAGTCATGCTGCTCAGCAGTAATAATAAGAATGATGAAATAACAACTTCACACAGTGAAATAACAATTCATAATAAACACTCTCAAATGCAGACCTTCTGGAGCTGAGCAAAGATCAAGGTTAAATAAGAAAACAGCTGTACTTAATAACAAATGAATGAGGGGAACATTTTGTGTTATTGCATTATAATGAGTTACTGCATTATCTTTCAGTTGTTAAATTTCACTTTCTGTAGGCTATGCCTGTTGGCCCATTCACTCCTAACAAGCTTGTTTTCTTCTGTCAACGTTGTCGTGGCCGAGTGGTTAAGGCGATGGACTAGAAATCCATAAGGATCTTCCTGCGCAGGTTCAAATCCTGCCGACAATGAAAATGCATTTTTTTGACCCCTCCGGAGATTGAAGTTTAGTCATGTTTCTTATACCAATCGCATCCTCTCAGATCTCCGCAAGTACATAGGGATTAGTTGTCCATTTGGGATAGGACTGCAGGCCATCTATCCCACTTCACACCTTTACACACCTGGTTATCCAGCCTTCTAGCTCTATAGGCCACAGTAGCATAGGTTACAGGTTTGTAGTCAAGCCACAGATTTCAGGTGAGATCCCATGATACACTCAACAATACAACAACACGATTCTCATGAATAACCATGAAGCCATTTGCTAAGATTTCCCCCATTTTGACATGTGGAAACCTGTTGTCACTCTTACCCTGACGGGAAGCTCCAGACACTTTTTTGGTCCTATCTGAGGCATTTTTAAATTCATGTCAAATTGGCCATATTCTGAAGACACTCTTAGGCTGCAGGGTAATCGAACTGGCCACATCTAAAGTCAAGCCACAGGTAACAGGTGAGAAACCTTGTTAAACCCTAAAAGAAAAAGAAAAAACTTGATTGCATTGAAAATAACCATTAAGTCATTCAGGTCGCAGACTCCCCTATAGGCATGGTTTGAAACCCCCTCCTGACAATTTTTTAGCGCCTGCATGTCATGCACCTTTGTAAAATCCAGTTGAAAAATAAATGACTTAAGGTAACGTAAATGACACCTAGTTAATATGAGTAGTGAATAACTATCGTATTTTTAATATTCTGCAAAAACAGCTAGTTGATGAGAGGCTGAAAGAGAATTGCAAGAATCGCGCAATTTCACAGGCGGGCCCCAAACAGGCAAATAACAAAAATAATCTCGGAACGCAGAACTCGTCGGTCGTTGTCAGTGGATTGTATTGGCGGGAAGAACAAAAATATCGTCTGCAGGGTAATCAAAGTCGCCGCATCTAATGTCAAGTCACAGGTGAGCTGCCTTGTTAAACCCTAAAAATAAATAATAACACGATTGCGTTGAAATGACTCATTAAGCCATTTGTAAGGATTTCCCCAATGTGGACCTGTTGTCACTCTTACCCTGATGGTTGCTGATATTTCCAGACACTTTTTCAGTCTTATCTGAGGAATTGTATCATTTATATCAGAATGGCCATATTCTGATGCCAGTTTAGCGCTCATTCAATGACGATTTACTACTCTTTCCCATTGAAGGCCATATTGAGGTTAAATCAATGACTGGACTTTTTAATTTATAAAAACAAATGACTATTGAAAGTGCAAGTCAGTATCGTGCATAGTTGTTCTGGTCTCTGTGGTGATTTTAGAGCGTTGTTCATATTTCTCCTTTTACCGCATACACTTTAACCCGATACCCAGTTACTGTGCTGTAGTCAGGATGGCCGAGCGGTCTAAGGCGTTGCGTTCAGTTCGCAGTCTCCCATGGAGGCGTGGATTCAAATCCCACTTCTGACAGTTTTTTAGTGCCTCTCAGGAGTCATGCTGCTCAGCAGTAATAATAAGAATGATGAAATAACAACTTCACACAGTGAAATAACAATTCATAATAAACACTCTCAAATGCAGACCTTCTGGAGCTGAGCAAAGATCAAGGTTAAATAAGAAAACAGCTGTACTTAATAACAAATGAATGAGGGGAACATTTTGTGTTATTGCATTATAATGAGTTACTGCATTATCTTTCAGTTGTTAAATTTCACTTTCTGTAGGCTATGCCTGTTGGCCCATTCACTCCTAACAAGCTTGTTTTCTTCTGTCAACGTTGTCGTGGCCGAGTGGTTAAGGCGATGGACTACAAATCCATAAGGATCTTCCTGCGCAGGTTCAAATCCTGCCGACAATGAAAATGCATTTTTTTGACCCCTCCGGAGATTGAAGTTTAGTCATGTTTCTTATACCAATCGCATCCTCTCAGATCTCCGCAAGTACATAGGGATTAGTTGTCCATTTGGGATAGGACTGCAGGCCATCTATCCCACTTCACACCTTTACACACCTGGTTATCCAGCCTTCTAGCTCTATAGGCCACAGTAGCATAGGTTACAGGTTTGTAGTCAAGCCACAGATTTCAGGTGAGATCCCATGATACACTCAACAATACAACAACACGATTCTCATGAATAACCATGAAGCCATTTGCTAAGATTTCCCCCATTTTGACATGTGGAAACCTGTTGTCACTCTTACCCTGACGGGAAGCTCCAGACACTTTTTTGGTCCTATCTGAGGCATTTTTAAATTCATGTCAAATTGGCCATATTCTGAAGACACTCTTAGGCTGCAGGGTAATCGAACTGGCCACATCTAAAGTCAAGCCACAGGTAACAGGTGAGAAACCTTGTTAAACCCTAAAAGAAAAAGAAAAAACTTGATTGCATTGAAAATAACCATTAAGTCATTCAGGTCGCAGACTCCCCTATAGGCATGGTTTGAAACCCCCTCCTGACAATTTTTTAGCGCCTGCATGTCATGCACCTTTGTAAAATCCAGTTGAAAAATAAATGACTTAAGGTAACGTAAATGACACCTAGTTAATATGAGTAGTGAATAACTATCGTATTTTTAATATTCTGCAAAAACAGCTAGTTGATGAGAGGCTGAAAGAGAATTGCAAGAATCGCGCAATTTCACAGGTGGGCCCCAAACAGGCAAATAACAAAAATAATCTCGGAACGCAGAACTCGTCGGTCGTTGTCAGTGGATTGTATTGGCGGGAAGAACAAAAATATCGTCTGCAGGGTAATCAAAGTCGCCGCATCTAATGTCAAGTCACAGGTGAGCTGCCTTGTTAAACCCTAAAAATAAATAATAACACGATTGCGTTGAAATGACTCATTAAGCCATTTGTAAGGATTTCCCCCATGTGGACCTGTTGTCACTCTTACCCTGATGGTTGCTGATATTTCCAGATACTTTTTCAGTCTTATCTGAGGAATTTTATCATTTATATCAGAATGGCCATATTCTGATGCCAGTTTAGCGCTCATTCAATGACGATTTACTACTCTTTCCCATTGAAGGCCATATTGAGGTTAAATCAATGACTGGACTTTTTAATTTATAAAAACAAATGACTATTGAAAGTGCAAGTCAGTATCGTGCATAGTTGTTCTGGTCTCTGTGGTGATTTTAGAGCGTTGTTCATATTTCTACTTTTACCGCATACACTTTAACCCGATACCCAGTTACTGTGCTGTAGTCAGGATGGCCGAGTGGTCTAAGGCGTTGCGTTCAGTTCGCAGTCTCCCATGGAGGCGTGGATTCAAATCCCACTTCTGACAGTTTTTTAGTGCCTCTCAGGAGTCATGCTGCTCAGCAGTAATAATAAGAATGATGAAATAACAACTTCACACAGTGAAATAACAATTCATAATAAACACTCTCAAATGCAGACCTTCTGCAGCTGAGCAAAGATCAAGGTTAAATAAGAAAACAGCTGGACTTAATAACAAATGAATGAGGGGAACATTTTGTGTTATTGCATTATAATGAGTTACTGCATTATCTTTCAGTTGTTAAATTTCACTTTCTGTAGGCTATGCCTGTTGGCCCATTCACTCCTAACAAGCCTGTTTTCTTCTGTCGACGTTGTCGTGGCCGAGTGGTTAAGGCGATGGACTAGAAATCCATTAGGATCTTCCAGCGCAGGTTCAAATCCTGCCGACAATGAAAATTCATTTTTTTGACCCCTCCGGAGGTTGAAGTTTAGTCGTGTTTCTTATACCAATCACATCCTCTCAGATCTCCGCAAGTACATAGGGATTAGTTGTCCATTTGGGATAGGACTGCAGGCCATCTATCCCACTTCACACCTTTACACACCTGGTTATCCAGCCTTCTAGCTCTATAGGCCACAGTAGCATAGGTTACAGGTTTGTAGTCAAGCCACAGATTTCAGGTGAGATCCCATGATACACTCAACAATACAACAACACGATTCTCATGAATAACCATTAAGCCATTTGCTAAGATTTCCCCCATTTTGACATGTGGAAACCTGTTGTCACTCTTACCCTGACGGGAAGCTCCAGACACTTTTTTGGTCCTATCTGAGGCATTTTTAAATTCATGTCAAATTGGCCATATTCTGAAGACACTCTTAGGCTGCAGGGTAATCGAACTGGCCACATCTAAAGTCAAGCCACAGGTAACAGGTGAGAAACCTTGTTAAACCCTAAAAGAAAAAGAAAAAACTTGATTGCATTGAAAATAACCATTAAGTCATTCAGGTCGCAGACTCCCCTATAGGCATGGTTTGAAACCCCCTCCTGACAATTTTTTAGCGCCTGCATGTCATGCACCTTTGTAAAATCCAGTTGAAAAATAAATGACTTAAGGTAACGTAAATGACACCTAGTTAATATGAGTAGTGAATAACTATCGTATTTTTAATATTCTGCAAAAACAGCTAGTTGATGAGAGGCTGAAAGAGAATTGCAAGAATCGCGCAATTTCACAGGTGGGCCCCAAACAGGCAAATAACAAAAATAATCTCGGAACGCAGAACTCGTCGGTCGTTGTCAGTGGATTGTATTGGCGGGAAGAACAAAAATATCGTCTGCAGGGTAATCAAAGTCGCCGCATCTAATGTCAAGTCACAGGTGAGCTGCCTTGTTAAACCCTAAAAATAAATAATAACACGATTGCGTTGAAATGACTCATTAAGCCATTTGTAAGGATTTCCCCCATGTGGACCTGTTGTCACTCTTACCCTGATGGTTGCTGATATTTCCAGATACTTTTTCAGTCTTATCTGAGGAATTTTATCATTTATATCAGAATGGCCATATTCTGATGCCAGTTTAGCGCTCATTCAATGACGATTTACTACTCTTTCCCATTGAAGGCCATATTGAGGTTAAATCAATGACTGGACTTTTTAATTTATAAAAACAAATGACTATTGAAAGTGCAAGTCAGTATCGTGCATAGTTGTTCTGGTCTCTGTGGTGATTTTAGAGCGTTGTTCATATTTCTACTTTTACCGCATACACTTTAACCCGATACCCAGTTACTGTGCTGTAGTCAGGATGGCCGAGTGGTCTAAGGCGTTGCGTTCAGTTCGCAGTCTCCCATGGAGGCGTGGATTCAAATCCCACTTCTGACAGTTTTTTAGTGCCTCTCAGGAGTCATGCTGCTCAGCAGTAATAATAAGAATGATGAAATAACAACTTCACACAGTGAAATAACAATTCATAATAAACACTCTCAAATGCAGACCTTCTGCAGCTGAGCAAAGATCAAGGTTAAATAAGAAAACAGCTGGACTTAATAACAAATGAATGAGGGGAACATTTTGTGTTATTGCATTATAATGAGTTACTGCATTATCTTTCAGTTGTTAAATTTCACTTTCTGTAGGCTATGCCTGTTGGCCCATTCACTCCTAACAAGCCTGTTTTCTTCTGTTGACGTTGTCGTGGCCGAGTGGTTAAGGCGATGGACTAGAAATCCATTAGGATCTTCCAGCGCAGGTTCAAATCCTGCCGACAATGAAAATTCATTTTTTTGACCCCTCCGGAGGTTGAAGTTTAGTCGTGTTTCTTATACCAATCGCATCCTCTCAGATCTCCGCAAGTACATAGGGATTAGTTGTCCATTTGGGATAGGACTGCAGGCCATCTATCCCACTTCACACCTTTACACACCTGGTTATCCAGCCTTCTAGCTCTATAGGCCACAGTAGCATAGGTTACAGGTTTGTAGTCAAGCCACAGATTTCAGGTGAGATCCCATGATACACTCAACAATACAACAACACGATTCTCATGAATAACCATGAAGCCATTTGCTAAGATTTCCCCCATTTTGACATGTGGAAACCTGTTGTCACTCTTACCCTGACGGGAAGCTCCAGACACTTTTTTGGTCCTATCTGAGGCATTTTTAAATTCATGTCAAATTGGCCATATTCTGAAGACACTCTTATAGTCTGCAGGGTAATCCAACTGGCCACATCTAAAGTCAAGCCACAGGTAACAGGTGAGAAACCTTGTTAAACCCTAAAAGAAAAAGAAAAAACTTGATTGCATTGAAAATAACCATTAAGTCATTCAGGTCGCAGACTCCCCTATAGGCATGGTTTGAAACCCCCTCCTGACAATTTTTTAGCGCCTGCATGTCATGCACCTTTGTAAAATCCAGTTGAAAAATAAATGACTTAAGGTAACGTAAATGACACCTAGTTAATATGAGTAGTGAATAACTATCGTATTTTTAATATTCTGCAAAAACAGCTAGTTGATGAGAGGCTGAAAGAGAATTGCAAGAATCGCGCAATTTCACAGGTGGGCCCCAAACAGGCAAATAACAAAAATAATCTCGGAACGCAGAACTCGTCGGTCGTTGTCAGTGGATTGTATTGGCGGGAAGAACAAAAATATCGTCTGCAGGGTAATCAAAGTCGCCGCATCTAATGTCAAGTCACAGGTGAGCTGCCTTGTTAAACCCTAAAAATAAATAATAACACGATTGCGTTGAAATGACTCATTAAGCCATTTGTAAGGATTTCCCCCATGTGGACCTGTTGTCACTCTTACCCTGATGGTTGCTGATATTTCCAGATACTTTTTCAGTCTTATCTGAGGAATTTTATCATTTATATCAGAATGGCCATATTCTGATGCCAGTTTAGCGCTCATTCAATGACGATTTACTACTCTTTCCCATTGAAGGCCATATTGAGGTTAAATCAATGACTGGACTTTTTAATTTATAAAAACAAATGACTATTGAAAGTGCAAGTCAGTATCGTGCATAGTTGTTCTGGTCTCTGTGGTGATTTTAGAGCGTTGTTCATATTTCTACTTTTACCGCATACACTTTAACCCGATACCCAGTTACTGTGCTGTAGTCAGGATGGCCGAGCGGTCTAAGGTGCTGCGTTCAGGTCGCAGTCTCCCATGGAGGCGTGGGTTCAAATCCCACTTCTGACAGCTTTTTAGTGCCTCTCAGGAGTCATGCTGCTCAGCAGTAATAATAAGAATGATGAAATAACAACTTCACACAGTGAAATAACAATTCATAATAAACACTCTCAAATGCAGACCTTCTGCAGCTGAGCAAAGATCAAGGTTAAATAAGAAAACAGCTGGACTTAATAACAAATGAATGAGGGGAACATTTTGTGTTATTGCATTATAATGAGTTACTGCATTATCTTTCAGTTGTTAAATTTCACTTTCTGTAGGCTATGCCTGTTGGCCCATTCACTCCTAACAAGCCTGTTTTCTTCTGTCGACGTTGTCGTGGCCGAGTGGTTAAGGCGATGGACTAGAAATCCATTAGGATCTTCCAGCGCAGGTTCAAATCCTGCCGACAATGAAAATGCATTTTTTTGACCCCTCCGGAGGTTGAAGTTTAGTCGTGTTTCTTATACCAATCGCAT
The DNA here is from genome assembly GCF_057628025.1 of Oncorhynchus mykiss. Lineage (NCBI taxonomy): Eukaryota > Metazoa > Chordata > Actinopteri > Salmoniformes > Salmonidae > Oncorhynchus > Oncorhynchus mykiss. The sequence continues at coordinate 40,057,395 of NC_143037.1, forward strand.
CCTCTCAGATCTCCGCAAGTACATAGGGATTAGTTGTCCATTTGGGATAGGACTGCAGGCCATCTATCCCACTTCACACCTTTACACACCTGGTTATCCAGCCTTCTAGCTCTATAGGCCACAGTAGCATAGGTTACAGGTTTGTAGTCAAGCCACAGATTTCAGGTGAGATCCCATGATACACTCAACAATACAACAACACGATTCTCATGAATAACCATGAAGCCATTTGCTAAGATTTCCCCCATTTTGACATGTGGAAACCTGTTGTCACTCTTACCCTGACGGGAAGCTCCAGACACTTTTTTGGTCATATCTGAGGCATTTTTAAATTCATGTCAAATTGGCCATATTCTGAAGACACTCTTAGGCTGCAGGGTAATCGAACTGGCCACATCTAAAGTCAAGCCACAGGTAACAGGTGAGAAACCTTGTTAAACCCTAAAAGAAAAAGAAAAAAACTTGATTGCATTGAAAATAACCATTAAGTCATTCAGGTCGCAGACTCCCCTATAGGCATGGTTTGAAACCCCCTCCTGACAATTTTTTAGCGCCTGCATGTCATGCACCTTTGTAAAATCCAGTTGAAAAATAAATGACTTAAGGTAACTTAAATGACACCTAGTTAATATGAGTAGTGAATAACTATCGTATTTTTAATATTCTGCAAAAACAGCTAGTTGATGAGAGGCTGAAAGAGAATTGCAAGAATCGCGCAATTTCACAGGTGGGCCCCAAACAGGCAAATAACAAAAATAATCTCGGAACGCAGAACTCGTCGGTCGTTGTCAGTGGATTGTATTGGCGGGAAGAACAAAAATATCGTCTGCAGGGTAATCAAAGTCGCCGCATCTAATGTCAAGTCACAGGTGAGCTGCCTTGTTAAACCCTAAAAATAAATAATAACACGATTGCGTTGAAATGACTCATTAAGCCATTTGTAAGGATTTCCCCCATGTGGACCTGTTGTCACTCTTACCCTGATGGTTGCTGATATTTCCAGATACTTTTTCAGTCTTATCTGAGGAATTTTATCATTTATATCAGAATGGCCATATTCTGATGCCAGTTTAGCGCTCATTCAATGACGATTTACTACTCTTTCCCATTGAAGGCCATATTGAGGTTAAATCAATGACTGGACTTTTTAATTTATAAAAACAAATGACTATTGAAAGTGCAAGTCAGTATCGTGCATAGTTGTTCTGGTCTCTGTGGTGATTTTAGAGCGTTGTTCATATTTCTACTTTTACCGCATACACTTTAACCCGATACCCAGTTACTGTGCTGTAGTCAGGATGGCCGAGCGGTCTAAGGCGTTGCGTTCAGTTCGCAGTCTCCCATGGAGGCGTGGATTCAAATCCCACTTCTGACAGTTTTTTAGTGCCTCTCAGGAGTCATGCTGCTCAGCAGTAATAATAAGAATGATGAAATAACAACTTCACACAGTGAAATAACAATTCATAATAAACACTCTCAAATGCAGACCTTCTGCAGCTGAGCAAAGATCAAGGTTAAATAAGAAAACAGCTGGACTTAATAACAAATGAATGAGGGGAACATTTTGTGTTATTGCATTATAATGAGTTACTGCATTATCTTTCAGTTGTTAAATTTCACTTTCTGTAGGCTATGCCTGTTGGCCCATTCACTCCTAACAAGCCTGTTTTCTTCTGTCGACGTTGTCGTGGCCGAGTGGTTAAGGCGATGGACTAGAAATCCATTAGGATCTTCCAGCGCAGGTTCAAATCCTGCCGACAATGAAAATTCATTTTTTTGACCCCTCCGGAGGTTGAAGTTTAGTCGTGTTTCTTATACCAATCGCATCCTCTCAGATCTCCGCAAGTACATAGGGATTAGTTGTCCATTTGGGATAGGACTGCAGGCCATCTATCCCACTTCACACCTTTACACACCTGGTTATCCAGCCTTCTAGCTCTATAGGCCACAGTAGCATAGGTTACAGGTTTGTAGTCAAGCCACAGATTTCAGGTGAGATCCCATGATACACTCAACAATACAACAACACGATTCTCATGAATAACCATGAAGCCATTTGCTAAGATTTCCCCCATTTTGACATGTGGAAACCTGTTGTCACTCTTACCCTGACGGGAAGCTCCAGACACTTTTTTGGTCCTATCTGAGGCATTTTTAAATTCATGTCAAATTGGCCATATTCTGAAGACACTCTTATAGTCTGCAGGGTAATCCAACTGGCCACATCTAAAGTCAAGCCACAGGTAACAGGTGAGAAACCTTGTTAAACCCTAAAAGAAAAAGAAAAAACTTGATTGCATTGAAAATAACCATTAAGTCATTCAGGTCGCAGACTCCCCTATAGGCATGGTTTGAAACCCCCTCCTGACAACTTTTTAGCGCCTGCATGTCATGCACCTTTGTAAAATCCAGTTGAAAAATAAATGACTTAAGGTAACGTAAATGACACCTAGTTAATATGAGTAGTGAATAACTATCGTATTTTTAATATTCTGCAAAAACAGGTAGTTGATGAGAGGCTGAAAGAGAATTGCAAGAATCGCGCAATTTCACAGGCGGGCCCCAAACAGGCAAAAAACAAAAATAATCTCGGAACGCAGAACTCGTCGGTCGTTGTCAGTGGATTGTATTGGCGGGAAGAACAAAAATATAGTCTGCAGGATAATCGAAGTCGCCGCATCTAATGTCAAGTCACAGGTGAGCTGCCTTGTTAAACCCTAAAAATAAATAATAACACGATTGCGTTGAAATGACCCATTAAGCCATTTGTAAGGATTTCCCCCATGTGGACCTGTTGTCACTCTTACCCTGATGGTTGCTGATATTTCCAGACACTTTTTCAGTCTTATCTAAGGAATTTTATCATTTATATCAGAATGGCCATATTCTGATGCCAGTTTAGCGCTCATTCAATGACGATTTACTACTCTTTCCCATTGAAGGCCATATTGAGGTTAAATCAATGACTGGACTTTTTAATTTATAAAAACAAATGACTATTGAAAGTGCAAGTCAGTATCGTGCATAGTTGTTCTGGTCTCTGTGGTGATTTTAGAGCGTTGTTCATATTTCTACTTTTACCGCATACACTTTAACCCGATACCCAGTTACTGTGCTGTAGTCAGGATGGCCGAGCGGTCTAAGGCGCTGCGTTCAGGTTGCAGTCTCCCATGGAGGCGAGGGTTCAAATCCCACTTCTGACAGTTTTCTAGTGCCTCTCAGGAGTCATGCTGCTCAGCAGTAATAATAAGAATGATGAAATAACAATTTCACACAGTGAAATAACAATTCATAATAAACACTCTCAAATGCAGACCTTCTGGAGCTGAGCAAAGATCAAGGTTAAATAAGAAAACAGCTGGACTTAATAACAAATGAATGAGGGGAACATTTTGTGTTCCATGTTGCATTATAATGAGTTAATCAGTTGTTAATCAGTTGTTAAATTTCACTCGCTGTAGGCTATGCCTGTTGGCCCATTCACTCCTAACAAGCCTGTTTTTTTCTGTCAAAGTTGTCGTGGCCGAGTGGTTAAGGCGATGGACTAGAAATCCATTAGGATCATCCTGCGCAGGTTCAAATCCTGCCGACAACGAAAATGCATTTTTTTGACCCCTCCGGAGGTTGAAGTTTAGTCGTGTTTCTTATACCAATCGCATCCTCTCAGATCTCCGCAAGTACATAGGGATTAGTTGTCCATTTGGGATAGGACTGCAGGCCATCTATCCCACTTCACACCTTTACACACCTGGTTATCCAGCCTTCTAGCTCTATAGGCCACAGTTGCATAGGTTACAGGTTTGTAGTCAAGCCACAGATTTCAGGTGAGATCCCATGATACACTCAACAATACAACAACACGATTCTCATGAATAACCATGAAGCCATTTGCTAAGATTTCCCCCATTTTGACATGTGGAAACCTGTTGTCACTCTTACCCTGACGGGAAGCTCCAGACACTTTTTTGGTCCTATCTGAGGCATTTTTAAATTCATGTCAAATTGGCCATATTCTGAAGACACTCTTATAGTCTGCAGGGTAATCGAACTGGCCACATCTAAAGTCAAGCCACAGGTAACAGGTGAGAAACCTTGTTAAACCCTAAAAGAAAAAGAAAAAACTTGATTGCATTGAAAATAACCATTAAGTCATTCAGGTCGCAGACTCCCCTATAGGCATGGTTTGAAACCCCCTCCTGACAACTTTTTAGCGCCTGCATGTCATGCACCTTTGTAAAATCCAGTTGAAAAATAAATGACTTAAGGTAACGTAAATGACACCTAGTTAATATGAGTAGTGAATAACTATCATATTTTTAATATTCGGCAAAAACAGCTAGTTGATGAGAGGCTGAAAGAGAATTGCAAGAATCGCGCAATTTCACAGGCAGGCCCCAAACAGGCAAATAACAAAAATAATCTCGGAACGCAGAACTCGTCGGTCGTTGTCAGTGGATTGTATTGGCGGGAAGAACAAAAATATCGTCTGCAGGGTAATCAAAGTCGCCGCATCTAATGTCAAGTCACAGGTGAGCTGCCTTGTTAAACCCTAAAAATAAATAATAACACGATTGCGTTGAAATGACTCATTAAGCCATTTGTAAGGATTTCCCCCATGTGGACCTGTTGTCACTCTTACCCTGATGGTTGCTGATATTTCCAGACACTTTTTCAGTCTTATCTGAGGAATTTTATCATTTATATCAGAATGGCCATATTCTGATGCCAGTTTAGCGCTCATTCAATGACGATTTACTACTCTTTCCCATTGAAGGCCATATTGAGGTTAAATCAATGACTGGACTTTTTAATTTATAAAAACAAATGACTATTGAAAGTGCAAGTCAGTATCGTGCATAGTTGTTCTGGTCTCTGTGGTGATTTTAGAGCGTTGTTCATATTTCTACTTTTACCGCATACACTTTAACCCGGTACCCGGTTACTGTGCTGTAGTCAGGATGGCCGAGCGGTCTAAGGCGCTGCGTTCAGGTCGCAGTCTCCCATGGAGGCGTGGGTTCAAATCCCACTTCTGACAGTCTTTTAGTGCCTCTCAGGAGTCATGCTGCTCAGCAGTAATAATAAGAATGATGAAATAACAACTTCACACAGTGAAATAACAATTCATAATAAACACTCTCAAATGCAGACCTTCTGGAGCTGAGCAAAGATCAATGTTAAATAAGAAAACAGCTGGACTTAATAACAAATGAATGAGGGGAACATTTTGTGTTATTGCATTATAATGAGTTACTGCATTATCTTTCAGTTGTTAAATTTCACTTTCTGTAGGCTATGCCTGTTGGCCCATTCACTCCTAACAAGCTTGTTTTCTTCTGTCAACGTTATCGTGGCCGAGTGGTTAAGGCGATGGACTAGAAATCCATTAGGATCTTCCTGCGCAGTTTCAAATCCTGCTGACAACGAAAATGTATTTTTTTGACCCCTCCGGAGGTTGAAGTTTAGTCGTGTTTCTTATACCAATCGCATCCTCTCAGATCTCCGCAAGTACATAGGGATTAGTTGTCCATTTGGGATAGGACTGCAGGCCATCTGTCCCACTTCACACCTTTACACACCTGGTTATCCAGCCTTCTAGCTCTATAGGCCACAGTAGCATAGGTTACAGGTTTGTAGTCAAGCCACAGATTTCAGGTGAGATCCCATGATACACTCAACAATACAACAACACGATTCTCATGAATAACCATGAAGCCATTTGCTAAGATTTCCCCCATTTTGACATGTGGAAACCTGTTGTCACTCTTACCCTGACGGGAAGCTCCAGACACTTTTTTGGTCCTATCTTAGGCATTTTTAAATTCATGTCAAATTGGCCATATTCTGAAGACACTCTTATAGTCTGCAGGGTAATCGAACTGGCCACATCTAAAGTCAAGCCACAGGTAACAGGTGAGAAACCTTGTTAAACCCTAAAAGAAAAAGAAAAAACTCGATTGCATTGAAAATAACCATTAAGTCATTCAGGTCGCAGACTCCCCTATAGGCATGGTTTGAAACCCCCTCCTGACAACTTTTTAGCGCCTGCATGTCATGCACCTTTGTAAAATCCAGTTGAAAAATAAATGACTTAAGGTAACGTAAATGACACCTAGTTAATATGAGTAGTGAATAACTATCGTATTTTTAATATTCTGCAAAAACAGCTAGTTGATGAGAGGCTGAAAGAGAATTGCAAGAATCGCGCAATTTCACAGGCGGGCCCCAAACAGGCAAATAACTAAAATAATCTCGGAACGCAGAACTCGTCGGTCGTTGTCAGTGGATTGTATTGGCGGGAAGAACAAAAATATTGTCTGCAGGGTAATCAAAGTCGCCGCATCTAATGTCAAGTCACAGGTGAGCTGCCTTGTTAAACCCTAAAAATAAATAATAACACGATTGCGTTGAAATGACTCATTAAGCCATTTGTAAGGATTTCCCCCATGTGGACCTGTTGTCACTCTTACCCTGATGGTTGCTGATATTTCCAGACACTTTTTCAGTCTTATCTGAGGAATTTTATCATTTATATCAGAATGGCCATATTCTGATGCCAGTTTAGCGCTCATTCAATGACGATTTACTACTCTTTCCCATTGAAGGCCATATTGAGGTTAAATCAATGACTGGACTTTTTAATTTATAAAAACAAATGACTATTGAAAGTGCAAGTCAGTATCGTGCATAGTTGTTCTGGTCTCTGTGGTGATTTTAGAGCGTTGTTCATATTTCTACTTTTACCGCATACACTTTAACCCGATACCCAGTTACTGTGCTGTAGTCAGGATGGCCGAGCGGTCTAAGGCGCTGCGTTCAGGTCGCAGTCTCCCATGGAGGCGTGGGTTCAAATCCCACTTCTGACATTTTTTTAGTGCCTCTCAGGAGTCATGCTGCTCATCAGTAATAATAAGAATGATGAAATAACAACTTCACACAGTGAAATAACAATTCATAATAAACACTCTCAAATGCAGACCTTCTGGAGCTGAGCAAAGATCAAGGTTAAATAAGAAAACAGCTGGACTTAATAACAAATGAATGAGGGGAACATTTTGTGTTATTGCATTATAATGAGTTACTGCATTATCTTTCAGTTGTTAAATTTCACTTTCTGTAGGCTATGCCTGTTGGCCCATTCACTCCTAACAAGCCTGTTTTCTTCTGTCAACGTTGTCGTGGCCGAGTGGTTAAGGCGATGGACTAGAAATCCATTAGGATCTTCCTGCGTAGGTTCAAATCCTGCCGACAACAAAAATGCATTTTTTTGACCCCTCCGGAGGTTGAAGTTTAGTCGTGTTTCTTATACCAATCGCATCCTCTCAGATCTCCGCAAGTACATATGGATTAGTTGTCCATTTGGGATAGGACTGCAGGCCATCTGTCCCACTTCACACCTTTACACACCTGGTTATCCAGCCTTCTAGCTCTATAGGCCACAGTAGCATAGGTTACAGGTTTGTAGTCAAGCCACAGATTTCAGGTGAGATCCCATGATACACTCAACAATACAACAACACGATTCTCATGAATAACCATGAAGCCATTTGCTAAGATTTCCCCCATTTTGACATGTGGAAACCTGTTGTCACTCTTACCCTGACGGGAAGCTCCAGACACTTTTTTGGTCCTAACTGAGGCATTTTTAAATTAATGTCAAATTGGCCATATTCTGAAGACACTCTTAGGCTGCAGGGTAATCGAACTGGCCACATCTAAAGTCAAGCCACAGGTAACAGGTGAGAAACCTTGTTAAACCCTAAAAGAAAAAGAAAAAACTTGATTGCATTGAAAATAACCATTAAGTCATTCAGGTCGCAGACTCCCCTATAGGCATGGTTTGAAACCCCCTCCTGACAACTTTTTAGCGCCTGCATGTCATGCACCTTTGTAAAATCCAGTTGAAAAATAAATGACTTAAGGTAACGTAAATGACACCTAGTTAATATGAGTAGTGAATAACTATCGTATTTTTAATATTCTGCAAAAACAGCTAGTTGATGAGAGGCTGAAAGAGAATTGCAAGAATCGCGCAATTTCACAGGCGGGCCCCAAACAGGCAAATAACAAAAATAACCTCGGAACGCAGAACTCGTCGGTCGTTGTCAGTGGATTGTATTGGCGGGAAGAACAAAAATATCGTCTGCAGGGTAATCGAAGTCGCCGCATCTAATGTCAAGTCACAGGTGAGCTGCCTTGTTAAACCCTAAAAATAAATAATAACACGATTGCGTTGAAATGACCCATTAAGCCATTTGTAAGGATTTCCCCCATGTGGACCTGTTTTCACTCTTACCCTGATGGTTGCTGATATTTCCAGACACTTTTTCAGTCTTATCTGAGGAATTTTATCATTTATATCAGAATGGCCATATTCTGATGCCAGTTTAGCGCTCATTCAATGACGATTTACTACTCTTTCCCATTGAAGGCCATATTGAGGTTAAATCAATGACTGGACTTTTTAATTTATAAAAACAAATGACTATTGAAAGTGCAAGTCAGTATCGTGCATTGTTGTTCTGGTCTCTGTGGTGATTTTAGAGCGTTGTTCATATTTCTACTTTTACCGCATACACTTTAACCCGATACCCAGTTACTGTGCTGTAGTCAGGATGGCCGAGCGGTCTAAGGCGCTGCGTTCAGGTTGCAGTCTCCCATGGAGGCGTGGGTTCAAATCCCACTTCTGACAGTTTTTTAGTTCACACAGTGAAATAACAATTCATAATAAACACTCTCAAATGCAGACCTTCTGGAGCTGAGCAAAGATCAAGGTTAAATAAGAAAACAGCTGGACTTAATAACAAATGAATGAGGGGAACATTTTGTGTTATTGCATTATAATGAGTTACTGCATTATCTTTCAGTTGTTAAATTTCACTTTCTGTAGGCTATGCCTGTTGGCCCATTCACTCCTAACAAGCCTGTTTTCATCTGTCAACGTTGTCGTGGCCGAGTGGTTAAGGCGATGGACTAGAAATCCATTAGGATCTTCCTGCGCAGGTTCAAATCCTGCCGACAACGAAAATGCATTTTTTTGACCCCTCCGGAGGTTGAAGTTTAGTCGTGTTTCTTATACCAATCGCATCCTCTCAGATCTCCGCAAGTACATATGGATTAGTTGTCCATTTGGGATAGGACTGCAGGCCATCTGTCCCACTTCACACCTTTACACACCTGGTTATCCAGCCTTCTAGCTCTATAGGCCACAGTAGCATAGGTTACAGGTTTGTAGTCAAGCCACAGATTTCAGGTGAGATCCCATGATACACTCAACAATACAACAACACGATTCTCATGAATAACCATGAAGCCATTTGCTAAGATTTCCCCCATTTTGACATGTGGAAACCTGTTGTCACTCTTACCCTGACGGGAAGCTCCAGACACTTTTTTGGTCCTATCTTAGGCATTTTTAAATTCATGTCAAATTGGCCATATTCTGAAGACACTCTTATAGTCTGCAGGGTAATCGAACTGGCCACATCTAAAGTCAAGCCACAGGTAACAGGTGAGAAACCTTGTTAAACCCTAAAAGAAAAAGAAAAAACTTGATTGCATTGAAAATAACCATTAAGTCATTCAGGTCGCAGACTCCCCTATAGGCATGGTTTGAAACCCCCTCCTGACAACTTTTTAGCGCCTGCATGTCATGCACCTTTGTAAAATCCAGTTGAAAAATAAATGACTTAAGGTAACGTAAATGACACCTAGTTAATATGAGTAGTGAATAACTATCGTATTTTTAATATTCTGCAAAAACAGCTAGTTGATGAGAGGCTGAAAGAGAATTGCAAGAATCGCGCAATTTCACAGGCGGGCCCCAAACAGGCAAATAACTAAAATAATCTCGGAACGCAGAACTCGTCGGTCGTTGTCAGTGGATTGTATTGGCGGGAAGAACAAAAATATTGTCTGCAGGGTAATCAAAGTCGCCGCATCTAATGTCAAGTCACAGGTGAGCTGCCTTGTTAAACCCTAAAAATAAATAATAACACGATTGCGTTGAAATGACTCATTAAGCCATTTGTAAGGATTTCCCCCATGTGGACCTGTTGTCACTCTTACCCTGATGGTTGCTGATATTTCCAGACACTTTTTCAGTCTTATCTGAGGAATTTTATCATTTATATCAGAATGGCCATATTCTGATGCCAGTTTAGCGCTCATTCAATGACGATTTACTACTCTTTCCCATTGAAGGCCATATTGAGGTTAAATCAATGACTGGACTTTTTAATTTATAAAAACAAATGACTATTGAAAGTGCAAGTCAGTATCGTGCATAGTTGTTCTGGTCTCTGTGGTGATTTTAGAGCGTTGTTCATATTTCTACTTTTACCGCATACACTTTAACCCGATACCCAGTTACTGTGCTGTAGTCAGGATGGCCGAGCGGTCTAAGGCGCTGCGTTCAGGTCGCAGTCTCCCATGGAGGCGTGGGTTCAAATCCCACTTCTGACATTTTTTTAGTGCCTCTCAGGAGTCATGCTGCTCATCAGTAATAATAAGAATGATGAAATAACAACTTCACACAGTGAAATAACAATTCATAATAAACACTCTCAAATGCAGACCTTCTGGAGCTGAGCAAAGATCAAGGTTAAATAAGAAAACAGCTGGACTTAATAACAAATGAATGAGGGGAACATTTTGTGTTATTGCATTATAATGAGTTACTGCATTATCTTTCAGTTGTTAAATTTCACTTTCTGTAGGCTATGCCTGTTGGCCCATTCACTCCTAACAAGCCTGTTTTCTTCTGTCAACGTTGTCGTGGCCGAGTGGTTAAGGCGATGGACTAGAAATCCATTAGGATCTTCCTGCGTAGGTTCAAATCCTGCCGACAACAAAAATGCATTTTTTTGACCCCTCCGGAGGTTGAAGTTTAGTCGTGTTTCTTATACCAATCGCATCCTCTCAGATCTCCGCAAGTACATATGGATTAGTTGTCCATTTGGGATAGGACTGCAGGCCATCTGTCCCACTTCACACCTTTACACACCTGGTTATCCAGCCTTCTAGCTCTATAGGCCACAGTAGCATAGGTTACAGGTTTGTAGTCAAGCCACAGATTTCAGGTGAGATCCCATGATACACTCAACAATACAACAACACGATTCTCATGAATAACCATGAAGCCATTTGCTAAGATTTCCCCCATTTTGACATGTGGAAACCTGTTGTCACTCTTACCCTGACGGGAAGCTCCAGACACTTTTTTGGTCCTATCTTAGGCATTTTTAAATTCATGTCAAATTGGCCATATTCTGAAGACACTCTTATAGTCTGCAGGGTAATCGAACTGGCCACATCTAAAGTCAAGCCACAGGTAACAGGTGAGAAACCTTGTTAAACCCTAAAAGAAAAAGAAAAAACTTGATTGCATTGAAAATAACCATTAAGTCATTCAGGTCGCAGACTCCCCTATAGGCATGGTTTGAAACCCCCTCCTGACAACTTTTTAGCGCCTGCATGTCATGCACCTTTGTAAAATCCAGTTGAAAAATAAATGACTTAAGGTAACGTAAATGACACCTAGTTAATATGAGTAGTGAATAACTATCGTATTTTTAATATTCTGCAAAAACAGCTAGTTGATGAGAGGCTGAAAGAGAATTGCAAGAATCGCGCAATTTCACAGGCGGGCCCCAAACAGGCAAATAACTAAAATAATCTCGGAACGCAGAACTCGTCGGTCGTTGTCAGTGGATTGTATTGGCGGGAAGAACAAAAATATTGTCTGCAGGGTAATCAAAGTCGCCGCATCTAATGTCAAGTCACAGGTGAGCTGCCTTGTTAAACCCTAAAAATAAATAATAACACGATTGCGTTGAAATGACTCATTAAGCCATTTGTAAGGATTTCCCCCATGTGGACCTGTTGTCACTCTTACCCTGATGGTTGCTGATATTTCCAGACACTTTTTCAGTCTTATCTGAGGAATTTTATCATTTATATCAGAATGGCCATATTCTGATGCCAGTTTAGCGCTCATTCAATGACGATTTACTACTCTTTCCCATTGAAGGCCATATTGAGGTTAAATCAATGACTGGACTTTTTAATTTATAAAAACAAATGACTATTGAAAGTGCAAGTCAGTATCGTGCATAGTTGTTCTGGTCTCTGTGGTGATTTTAGAGCGTTGTTCATATTTCTACTTTTACCGCATACACTTTAACCCGATACCCAGTTACTGTGCTGTAGTCAGGATGGCCGAGCGGTCTAAGGCGCTGCGTTCAGGTCGCAGTCTCCCATGGAGGCGTGGGTTCAAATCCCACTTCTGACATTTTTTTAGTGCCTCTCAGGAGTCATGCTGCTCATCAGTAATAATAAGAATGATGAAATAACAACTTCACACAGTGAAATAACAATTCATAATAAACACTCTCAAATGCAGACCTTCTGGAGCTGAGCAAAGATCAAGGTTAAATAAGAAAACAGCTGGACTTAATAACAAATGAATGAGGGGAACATTTTGTGTTATTGCATTATAATGAGTTACTGCATTATCTTTCAGTTGTTAAATTTCACTTTCTGTAGGCTATGCCTGTTGGCCCATTCACTCCTAACAAGCCTGTTTTCATCTGTCAATGTTGTCGTGGCCGAGTGGTTAAGGCGATGGACTAGAAATCCATTAGGATCTTCCTGCGCAGGTTCAAATCCTGCCGACAACGAAAATGCATTTTTTTGACCCCTCCGGAGGTTGAAGTTTAGTCGTGTTTCTTATACCAATCGCATCCTCTCAGATCTCCGCAAGTACATATGGATTAGTTGTCCATTTGGGATAGGACTGCAGGCCATCTGTCCCACTTCACACCTTTACACACCTGGTTATCCAGCCTTCTAGCTCTATAGGCCACAGTAGCATAGGTTACAGGTTTGTAGTCAAGCCACAGATTTCAGGTGAGATCCCATGATACACTCAACAATACAACAACACGATTCTCATGAATAACCATGAAGCCATTTGCTAAGATTTCCCCCATTTTGACATGTGGAAACTTGTTGTCACTCTTACCCTGACGGGAAGCTCCAGACACTTTTTTGGTCCTAACTGAGGCATTTTTAAATTAATGTCAAATTGGCCATATTCTGAAGACACTCTTAGGCTGCAGGGTAATCGAACTGGCCACATCTAAAGTCAAGCCACAGGTAACAGGTGAGAAACCTTGTTAAACCCTAAAAGAAAAATAAAAAACTTGATTGCATTGAAAATAACCATTAAGTCATTCAGGTCGCAGACTCCCCTATAGGCATGGTTTGAAACCCCCTCCTGACAACTTTTTAGCGCCTGCATGTCATGCACCTTTGTAAAATCCAGTTGAAAAATAAATGACTTAAGGTAACGTAAATGACACCTAGTTAATATGAGTAGTGAATAACTATCGTATTTTTAATATTCTGCAAAAACAGCTAGTTGATGAGAGGCTGAAAGAGAATTGCAAGAATCGCGCAATTTCACAGGCGGGCCCCAAACAGGCAAATAACAAAAATAACCTCGGAACGCAGAACTCGTCGGTCGTTGTCAGTGGATTGTATTGGCGGGAAGAACAAAAATATCGTCTGCAGGGTAATCGAAGTCGCCGCATCTAATGTCAAGTCACAGGTGAGCTGCCTTGTTAAACCCTAAAAATAAATAATAACACGATTGCGTTGAAATGACCCATTAAGCCATTTGTAAGGATTTCCCCCATGTGGACCTGTTTTCACTCTTACCCTGATGGTTGCTGATATTTCCAGACACTTTTTCAGTCTTATCTGAGGAATTTTATCATTTATATCAGAATGGCCATATTCTGATGCCAGTTTAGCGCTCATTCAATGACGATTTACTACTCTTTCCCATTGATGGCCATATTGAGGTTAAATCAATGACTGGACTTTTTAATTTATAAAAACAAATGACTATTGAAAGTGCAAGTCAGTATCGTGCATTGTTGTTCTGGTCTCTGTGGTGATTTTAGAGCGTTGTTCATATTTCTACTTTTACCGCATACACTTTAACCCGATACCCAGTTACTGTGCTGTAGTCAGGATGGCCGAGCGGTCTAAGGCGCTGCGTTCAGGTTGCAGTCTCCCATGGAGGCGTGGGTTCAAATCCCACTTCTGACAGTTTTTTAGTTCACACAGTGAAATAACAATTCATAATAAACACTCTCAAATGCAGACCTTCTGGAGCTGAGCAAAGATCAAGGTTAAATAAGAAAACAGCTGGACTTAATAACAAATGAATGAGGGGAACATTTTGTGTTATTGCATTATAATGAGTTACTGCATTATCTTTCAGTTGTTAAATTTCACTTTCTGTAGGCTATGCCTGTTGGCCCATTCACTCCTAACAAGCCTGTTTTCTTCTGTCAACGTTGTCGTGGCCGAGTGGTTAAGGCGATGGACTAGAAATCCATTAGGATCTTCCTGCGTAGGTTCAAATCCTGCCGACAACGAAAATGCATTTTTTTGACCCCTCCGGAGGTTGAAGTTTAGTCGTGTTTCTTATACCAATCGCATCCTCTCAGATCTCCGCAAGTACATATGGATTAGTTGTCCATTTGGGATAGGACTGCAGGCCATCTGTCCCACTTCACACCTTTACACACCTGGTTATCCAGCCTTCTAGCTCTATAGGCCACAGTAGCATAGGTTACAGGTTTGTAGTCAAGCCACAGATTTCAGGTGAGATCCCATGATACACTCAACAATACAACAACACGATTCTCATGAATAACCATGAAGCCATTTGCTAAGATTTCCCCCATTTTGACATGTGGAAACCTGTTGTCACTCTTACCCTGACGGGAAGCTCCAGACACTTTTTTGGTCCTAACTGAGGCATTTTTAAATTAATGTCAAATTGGCCATATTCTGAAGACACTCTTAGGCTGCAGGGTAATCGAACTGGCCACATCTAAAGTCAAGCCACAGGTAACAGGTGAGAAACCTTGTTAAACCCTAAAAGAAAAATAAAAAACTTGATTGCATTGAAAATAACCATTAAGTCATTCAGGTCGCAGACTCCCCTATAGGCATGGTTTGAAACCCCCTCCTGACAACTTTTTAGCGCCTGCATGTCATGCACCTTTGTAAAATCCAGTTGAAAAATAAATGACTTAAGGTAACGTAAATGACACCTAGTTAATATGAGTAGTGAATAACTATCGTATTTTTAATATTCTGCAAAAACAGCTAGTTGATGAGAGGCTGAAAGAGAATTGCAAGAATCGCGCAATTTCACAGGCGGGCCCCAAACAGGCAAATAACAAAAATAACCTCGGAACGCAGAACTCGTCGGTCGTTGTCAGTGGATTGTATTGGCGGGAAGAACAAAAATATCGTCTGCAGAGTAATCGAAGTCGCCGCATCTAATGTCAAGTCACAGGTGAGCTGCCTTGTTAAACCCTAAAAATAAATAATAACACGATTGCGTTGAAATGACCCATTAAGCCATTTGTAAGGATTTCCCCCATGTGGACCTGTTTTCACTCTTACCCTGATGGTTGCTGATATTTCCAGACACTTTTTCAGTCTTATCTGAGGAATTTTATCATTTATATCAGAATGGCCATATTCTGATGCCAGTTTAGCGCTCATTCAATGACGATTTACTACTCTTTCCCATTGAAGGCCATATTGAGGTTAAATCAATGACTGGACTTTTTAATTTATAAAAACAAATGACTATTGAAAGTGCAAGTCAGTATCGTGCATTGTTGTTCTGGTCTCTGTGGTGATTTTAGAGCGTTGTTCATATTTCTACTTTTACCGCATACACTTTAACCCGATACCCAGTTACTGTGCTGTAGTCAGGATGGCCGAGCGGTCTAAGGCGCTGCGTTCAGGTTGCAGTCTCCCATGGAGGCGTGGGTTCAAATCCCACTTCTGACAGTTTTTTAGTTCACACAGTGAAATAACAATTCATAATAAACACTCTCAAATGCAGACCTTCTGGAGCTGAGCAAAGATCAAGGTTAAATAAGAAAACAGCTGGACTTAATAACAAATGAATGAGGGGAACATTTTGTGTTATTGCATTATAATGAGTTACTGCATTATCTTTCAGTTGTTAAATTTCACTTTCTGTAGGCTATGCCTGTTGGCCCATTCACTCCTAACAAGCCTGTTTTCATCTGTCAACGTTGTCGTGGCCGAGTGGTTAAGGCGATGGACTAGAAATCCATTAGGATCTTCCTGCGCAGGTTCAAATCCTGCCGACAACGAAAATGCATTTTTTTGACCCCTCCGGAGGTTGAAGTTTAGTCGTGTTTCTTATACCAATCGCATCCTCTCAGATCTCCGCAAGTACATAGGGATTAGTTGTCCATTTGGGATAGGACTGCAGGCCATCTATACCACTTCACACCTTTACACACCTGGTTATCCAGCCTTCTAGCTCTATAGGCCACAGTAGCATAGGTTACAGGTTTGTAGTCAAGCCACAGATTTCAGGAGAGATCCCATGATACACTCAACAATACAACAACACGATTCTCATGAATAACCATGAAGCCATTTGCTAAGATTTCCCCCATTTTGACATGTGGAAACCTGTTGTCACTCTTACCCTGACGGGAAGCTCCAGACACTTTTTTGGTCCTAACTGAGGCATTTTTAAATTCATGTCAAATTGGCCATATTCTGAAGACACTCTTAGGCTGCAGGGTAATCCAACTGGCCACATCTAAAGTCAAGCCACAGGTAACAGGTGAGAAACCTTGTTAAACCCTAAAAGAAAAAGAAAAAACTTGATTGCATTGAAAATAACCATTAAGTCATTCAGGTCGCAGACTCCCCTATAGGCATGGTTTGAAACCCCCTCCTGACAACTTTTTAGCGCCTGCATGTCATGCACCTTTGTAAAATCCAGTTGAAAAATAAATGACTTAAGGTAACGTAAATGACACCTAGTTAATATGAGTAGTGAATAACTATCGTATTTTTAATATTCTGCAAA
Organism: Oncorhynchus mykiss; assembly: GCF_057628025.1. NCBI lineage: Eukaryota > Metazoa > Chordata > Actinopteri > Salmoniformes > Salmonidae > Oncorhynchus > Oncorhynchus mykiss. The sequence continues at coordinate 40,074,346 of NC_143037.1, forward strand.
AACAGCTAGTTGATGAGAGGCTGAAAGAGAATTGCAAGAATCGCGCAATTTCACAGGCGGGCCCCAAACAGGCAAATAACAAAAATAATCTTGGAACGCAGAACTCGTCGGTCGTTGTCAGTGGATTGTATTGGCGGGAAGAACAAAAATATCGTCTGCAGGGTAATCAAAGTCGCCGCATCTAATGTCAAGTCACAGGTGAGCTGCCTTGTTAAACCCTAAAAATAAATAATAACACGATTGCGTTGAAATGACTCATTAAGCCATTTGTAAGGATTTCCCCCATGTGGACCTGTTGTCACTCTTACCCTGATGGTTGCTGATATTTCCAGACACTTTTTCAGTCTTATCTGAGGAATTTTATCATTTATATCAGAATGGCCATATTCTGATGCCAGTTTAGCGCTCATTCAATGACGATTTACTACTCTTTCCCATTGAAGGCCATATTGAGGTTAAATCAATGACTGGACTTTTTAATTTATAAAAACAAATGACTATTGAAAGTGCAAGTCAGTATCGTGCATAGTTGTTCTGGTCTCTGTGGTGATTTTAGAGCGTTGTTCATATTTCTACTTTTACCGCATACACTTTAACCCGATACCCAGTTACTGTGCTGTAGTCAGGATGGCCGAGCGGTCTAAGGCGCTGCGTTTAGGTCGCAGTCTCCTATGGAGGCGTGGGTTCAAATCCCACTTCTGACAGTTTTTTAGTGCCTCTCAGGAGTCATGCTGCTCAGCAGTAATAATAAGAATGATGAAATAACAACTTCACACAGTGAAATAACAATTCATAATAAACACTCTCAAATGCAGACCTTCTGGAGCTGAGCAAAGATCAAGGTTAAATAAGAAAACAGCTGGACTTAATCACAAATGAATGAGGGGAACATTTTGTGTTATTGCATTGTAATGAGTTACTGCATTATCTTTCAGTTGTTAAATTTCACTTTCTGTAGGCTATGCCTGTTGGCCCATACACTCCTAACAAGCCTGTTTTCTTCTGTCGACGTTGTCGTGGCCGAGTGGTTAAGGCGATGGACTAGAAATGCATTAGGATCTTCCAGCGCAGGTTCAAATCCTGCCGACAATGAAAATGCATTTTTTTGACCCCTCCGGAGGTTGAAGTTTAGTCGTGTTTCTTATACCAATCGCATCCTCTCAGATCTCCGCAAGTACATAGGGATTAGTTGTCCATTTGGGATAGGACTGCAAGCCAAGCTTCACACCTTTACACACCTGGTTATCCAGCTTTCTAGCTCTATAGGCCACAGTAGCATAGGTTACAGGTTTGTAGTCAAGCCACAGATTTCAGGTGAGATCCCATGATACACTCAACAATACAACAACACGATTCTCATGAATAACCATGAAGCCATTTGCTAAGATTTCCCCCATTTTGACATGTGGAAACCTGTTGTCACTCTTACCCTGACGGGAAGCTCCAGACACTTTTTTGGTCCTATCTGAGGCATTTTTAAATTCATGTCAAATTGGCCATATTCTGAAGACACTCTTAGGCTGCAGGGTAATCGAACTGGCCACATCTAAAGTCAAGCCACAGGTAACAGGTGAGAAACCTTGTTAAACCCTAAAAGAAAAAGAAAAACTTGATTGCATTGAAAATAACCATTAAGTCATTCAGGTCGCAGACTCCCCTATAGGCATGGTTTGAAACCCCCTCCTGACAATTTTTTAGCGCCTGCATGTCATGCACCTTTGTAAAATCCAGTTGAAAAATAAATGACTTAAGGTAACGTAAATGACACCTAGTTAATATGAGTAGTGAATAACTATCGTATTTTTAATATTCTGCAAAAACAGCTAGTTGATGAGAGGCTGAAAGAGAATTGCAAGAATCGCGCAATTTCACAGGCGGGCCCCAAACAGGCAAATAACAAAAATAATCTCGGAACGCAGAACTCGTCGGTCGTTGTCAGTGGATTGTATTGGCGGGAAGAACAAAAATATCGTCTGCAGGGTAATCAAAGTCGCCGCATCTAATGTCAAGTCACAGGTGAGCTGCCTTGTTAAACCCTAAAAATAAATAATAACACGATTGCGTTGAAATGACTCATTAAGCCATTTGTAAGGATTTCCCCCATGTGGACCTGTTGTCACTCTTACCCTGATGGTTGCTGATATTTCCAGACACTTTTTCAGTCTTATCTGAGGAATTTTATCATTTATATCAGAATGGCCATATTCTGATGCCAGTTTAGCGCTCATTCAATGACGATTTACTACTCTTTCCCATTGAAGGCCATATTGAGGTTAAATCAATGACTGGACTTTTTAATTTATAAAAACAAATGACTATTGAAAGTGCAAGTCAGTATCGTGCATATTTGTTCTGGTCTCTGTGGTGATTTTAGAGCGTTGTTCATATTTCTACTTTTACCGCATACACTTTAACCCGATACCCAGTTACTGTGCTGTAGTCAGGATGGCCGAGCGGTCTAAGGCGCTGCGTTCAGGTCTCAGTCTCCCATGGAGGCGTGGGTTCAAATCCCACTTCTGACAGTTTTTTAGTGCCTCTCAGGAGTCATGCTGCTCAGCAGTAATAATAAGAATGATGAAATAACAACTTCACACAGTGAAATAACAATTCATAATAAACACTCTCAAATGCAGACCTTCTGGAGCTGAGCAAAGATCAAGGTTAAATTAGAAAACAGCTGGACTTAATAACAAATGAATGAGGGGAACATTTTGTGTTATTGCATTATAATGAGTTACTGCATTATCTTTCAGTTGTTAAATTTCACTTTCTGTAGGCTATGCCTGTTGGCCCATTCACTCCTAAAAAGCTTGTTTTCTTCTGTCAACGTTGTCGTGGCCGAGTGGTTAAGGCGATGGACTAGAAATCCATTAGGATCTTCCTGCGCAGGTTCAAATCCTGCCGACAACGAAAATGTATTTTTTTGACCCCTCCGGAGGTTGAAGTTTAGTCGTGTTTCTTATACCAATCGCATCCTCTCAGATCTCCGCAAGTACATAGGGATTAGTTGTCCATTTGGGATAGGACTGCAGGCCATCTATCCCACTTCACACCTTTACACACCTGGTTATCCAGCCTTCTAGCTCTATAGGCCACAGTAGCATAGGTTACAGGTTTGTAGTCAAGCCACAGATTTCAGGTGAGATCCCATGATACACTCAACAATACAACAACACGATTCTCATGAATAACCATGAAGCCATTTGCTAAGATTTCCCCCATTTTGACATGTGGAAACCTGTTGTCACTCTTACCCTGACGGGAAGCTCCAGACACTTTTTTGGTCCTAACTGAGGCATTTTTAAATTCATGTCAAATTGGCCATATTCTGAAGACACTCTTAGGCTGCAGGGTAATCGAACTGGCCACATCTAAAGTCAAGCCACAGGTAACAGGTGAGAAACCTTGTTAAACCCTAAAAGAAAAAGAAAAAACTCGATTGCATTGAAAATAACCATTAAGTCATTCAGGTCGCAGACTCCCCTATAGGCATGGTTTGAAACCCCCTCCTGACAACTTTTTAGCGCCTGCATGTCATGCACCTTTGTAAAATCCAGTTGAAAAATAAATGACTTAAGGTAACGTAAATGACACCTAGTTAATATGAGTAGTGAATAACTATCGTATTTTTAATATTCTGCAAAAACAGCTAGTTGATGAGAGGCTGAAAGAGAATTGCAAGAATCGCGCAATTTCACAGGCGGGCCCCAAACAGGCAAATAACAAAAATAATCTTGGAACGCAGAACTCGTCGGTCGTTGTCAGTGGATTGTATTGGCGGGAAGAACAAAAATATCGTCTGCAGGGTAATCAAAGTCGCCGCATCTAATGTCAAGTCACAGGTGAGCTGCCTTGTTAAACCCTAAAAATAAATAATAACACGATTGCGTTGAAATGACTCATTAAGCCATTTGTAAGGATTTCCCCCATGTGGACCTGTTGTCACTCTTACCCTGATGGTTGCTGATATTTCCAGACACTTTTTCAGTCTTATCTGAGGAATTTTATCATTTATATCAGAATGGCCATATTCTGATGCCAGTTTAGCGCTCATTCAATGACGATTTACTACTCTTTCCCATTGAAGGCCATATTGAGGTTAAATCAATGACTGGACTTTTTAATTTATAAAAACAAATGACTATTGAAAGTGCAAGTCAGTATCGTGCATAGTTGTTCTGGTCTCTGTGGTGATTTTAGAGCGTTGTTCATATTTCTACTTTTACCGCATACACTTTAACCCGATACCCAGTTACTGTGCTGTAGTCAGGATGGCCGAGCGGTCTAAGGCGCTGCGTTTAGGTCGCAGTCTCCTATGGAGGCGTGGGTTCAAATCCCACTTCTGACAGTTTTTTAGTGCCTCTCAGGAGTCATGCTGCTCAGCAGTAATAATAAGAATGATGAAATAACAACTTCACACAGTGAAATAACAATTCATAATAAACACTCTCAAATGCAGACCTTCTGGAGCTGAGCAAAGATCAAGGTTAAATAAGAAAACAGCTGGACTTAATCACAAATGAATGAGGGGAACATTTTGTGTTATTGCATTGTAATGAGTTACTGCATTATCTTTCAGTTGTTAAATTTCACTTTCTGTAGGCTATGCCTGTTGGCCCATACACTCCTAACAAGCCTGTTTTCTTCTGTCGACGTTGTCGTGGCCGAGTGGTTAAGGCGATGGACTAGAAATGCATTAGGATCTTCCAGCGCAGGTTCAAATCCTGCCGACAATGAAAATTCATTTTTTTGACCCCTCCGGAGGTTGAAGTTTAGTCGTGTTTCTTATACCAATCGCATCCTCTCAGATCTCCGCAAGTACATAGGGATTAGTTGTCCATTTGGGATAGGACTGCAAGCCAAGCTTCACACCTTTACACACCTGGTTATCCAGCTTTCTAGCTCTATAGGCCACAGTAGCATAGGTTACAGGTTTGTAGTCAAGCCACAGATTTCAGGTGAGATCCCATGATACACTCAACAATACAACAACACGATTCTCATGAATAACCATGAAGCCATTTGCTAAGATTTCCCCCATTTTGACATGTGGAAACCTGTTGTCACTCTTACCCTGACGGGAAGCTCCAGACACTTTTTTGGTCCTATCTGAGGCATTTTTAAATTCATGTCAAATTGGCCATATTCTGAAGACACTCTTAGGCTGCAGGGTAATCGAACTGGCCACATCTAAAGTCAAGCCACAGGTAACAGGTGAGAAACCTTGTTAAACCCTAAAAGAAAAAGAAAAACTTGATTGCATTGAAAATAACCATTAAGTCATTCAGGTCGCAGACTCCCCTATAGGCATGGTTTGAAACCCCCTCCTGACAATTTTTTAGCGCCTGCATGTCATGCACCTTTGTAAAATCCAGTTGAAAAATAAATGACTTAAGGTAACGTAAATGACACCTAGTTAATATGAGTAGTGAATAACTATCGTATTTTTAATATTCTGCAAAAACAGCTAGTTGATGAGAGGCTGAAAGAGAATTGCAAGAATCGCGCAATTTCACAGGCGGGCCCCAAACAGGCAAATAACAAAAATAATCTCGGAACGCAGAACTCGTCGGTCGTTGTCAGTGGATTGTATTGGCGGGAAGAACAAAAATATCGTCTGCAGGGTAATCAAAGTCGCCGCATCTAATGTCAAGTCACAGGTGAGCTGCCTTGTTAAACCCTAAAAATAAATAATAACACGATTGCGTTGAAATGACTCATTAAGCCATTTGTAAGGATTTCCCCCATGTGGACCTGTTGTCACTCTTACCCTGATGGTTGCTGATATTTCCAGACACTTTTTCAGTCTTATCTGAGGAATTTTATCATTTATATCAGAATGGCCATATTCTGATGCCAGTTTAGCGCTCATTCAATGACGATTTACTACTCTTTCCCATTGAAGGCCATATTGAGGTTAAATCAATGACTGGACTTTTTAATTTATAAAAACAAATGACTATTGAAAGTGCAAGTCAGTATCGTGCATATTTGTTCTGGTCTCTGTGGTGATTTTAGAGCGTTGTTCATATTTCTACTTTTACCGCATACACTTTAACCCGATACCCAGTTACTGTGCTGTAGTCAGGATGGCCGAGCGGTCTAAGGCGCTGCGTTCAGGTCTCAGTCTCCCATGGAGGCGTGGGTTCAAATCCCACTTCTGACAGTTTTTTAGTGCCTCTCAGGAGTCATGCTGCTCAGCAGTAATAATAAGAATGATGAAATAACAACTTCACACAGTGAAATAACAATTCATAATAAACACTCTCAAATGCAGACCTTCTGGAGCTGAGCAAAGATCAAGGTTAAATTAGAAAACAGCTGGACTTAATAACAAATGAATGAGGGGAACATTTTGTGTTATTGCATTATAATGAGTTACTGCATTATCTTTCAGTTGTTAAATTTCACTTTCTGTAGGCTATGCCTGTTGGCCCATTCACTCCTAACAAGCTTGCTTTCTTCTGTCAACGTTGTCGTGGCCGAGTGGTTAAGGCGATGGACTAGAAATCCATTAGGATCTTCCTGCGCAGGTTCAAATCCTGCCGACAACGAAAATGTATTTTTTTGACCCCTCCGGAGGTTGAAGTTTAGTCGTGTTTCTTATACCAATCGCATCCTCTCAGATCTCCGCAAGTACATAGGGATTAGTTGTCCATTTGGGATAGGACTGCAGGCCATCTATCCCACTTCACACCTTTACACACCTGGTTATCCAGCCTTCTAGCTCTATAGGCCACAGTAGCATAGGTTACAGGTTTGTAGTCAAGCCACAGATTTCAGGTGAGATCCCATGATACACTCAACAATACAACAACACGATTCTCATGAATAACCATGAAGCCATTTGCTAAGATTTCCCCCATTTTGACATGTGGAAACCTGTTGTCACTCTTACCCTGACGGGAAGCTCCAGACACTTTTTTGGTCCTAACTGAGGCATTTTTAAATTCATGTCAAATTGGCCATATTCTGAAGACACTCTTAGGCTGCAGGGTAATCGAACTGGCCACATCTAAAGTCAAGCCACAGGTAACAGGTGAGAAACCTTGTTAAACCCTAAAAGAAAAAGAAAAAACTCGATTGCATTGAAAATAACCATTAAGTCATTCAGGTCGCAGACTCCCCTATAGGCATGGTTTGAAACCCCCTCCTGACAACTTTTTAGCGCCTGCATGTCATGCACCTTTGTAAAATCCAGTTGAAAAATAAATGACTTAAGGTAACGTAAATGACACCTAGTTAATATGAGTAGTGAATAACTATCGTATTTTTAATATTCTGCAAAAACAGCTAGTTGATGAGAGGCTGAAAGAGAATTGCAAGAATCGCGCAATTTCACAGGCGGGCCCCAAACAGGCAAATAACAAAAATAATCTTGGAACGCAGAACTCGTCGGTCGTTGTCAGTGGATTGTATTGGCGGGAAGAACAAAAATATCGTCTGCAGGGTAATCAAAGTCGCCGCATCTAATGTCAAGTCACAGGTGAGCTGCCTTGTTAAACCCTAAAAATAAATAATAACACGATTGCGTTGAAATGACTCATTAAGCCATTTGTAAGGATTTCCCCAATGTGGACCTGTTGTCACTCTTACCCTGATGGTTGCTGATATTTCCAGACACTTTTTCAGTCTTATCTGAGGAATTGTATCATTTATATCAGAATGGCCATATTCTGATGCCAGTTTAGCGCTCATTCAATGACGATTTACTACTCTTTCCTATTGAAGGCCATATTGAGGTTAAATCAATGACTGGACTTTTTAATTTATAAAAACAAATGACTATTGAAAGTGCAAGTCAGTATCGTGCATAGTTGTTCTGGTCTCTGTGGTGATTTTAGAGCGTTGTTCATATTTCTACTTTTACCGCATACACTTTAACCCGATACCCAGTGACTGTGCTGTAGTCAGGATGGCCGAGCGGTCTAAGGCGCTGCGTTCAGGTCGCAGTCTCCCATGGAGGCGTGGGTTCACATCCCACTTCTGACAGTTTTTTAGTGCCTCTCAGGAGTCATGCTGCTCAGCAGTAATAATAAGAATGATGAAATAACAACTTCACACAGTGAAATAACAATTCATAATAAACACTCTCAAATGCAGACCTACTGGAGCTGAGCAAAGATCAAGGTTAAATAAGAAAACAGCTGGACTTAATAACAAATGAATGAGGGGAACATTTTGTGTTATTGCATTATAATGAGTTACTGCATTATCTTTCAGTTGTTAAATTTCACTTTCTGTAGGCTATGCCTGTTTGCCCATTCACTCCTAACAAGCCTGTTTCCTTCTGTCAATGTTGTCGTGGCCGAGTGGTTAAGGTGATGGACTAGAAATCCATTAGGATCTTCCTGTGTAGGTTCAAATCCTGCCTACAAAGAAAATGCATTTTTTTGACCCCTCCGGAGGTTGAGGTTTAGTCGTGTTTCTTATACCAATCGCATCCTCTCAGATCTCCGCAAGTACATAGGGATTAGTTGTCCATTTGGGGTAGGACTGCAGGCCATCTATCCCACTTCACACCTTTACACACCTGGTTATCCAGCCTTCTAGCTCTATAGGCCACAGTTGCATAGGTTACAGGTTTGTAGTCAAGCCACAGATTTCAGGTGAGATCCCATGATACACTCAACAATACAACAACACGATTCTCATGAATAACCATTAAGCCATTTGCTAAGATTACCCCATTTTGACATGTGGAAACCTGTTGTCACTCTTACCCTGACGGGAAGCTCCAGACACTTTTTTGGTCCTATCTGAGGCATTTTTAAATTCATGTCAAATTGGCCATATTCTGAAGACACTCTTATAGTCTGCAGGGTAATCGAACTGGCCACATCTAAAGTCAAGCCACAGGTAACAGGTGAGAAACCTTGTTAAACCCTAAAAGAAAAAGAAAAAACTTGATTGCATTGAAAATAACCATTAAGTCATTCAGGTCGCAGACTCCCCTATAGGCATGGTTTGAAACCCCCTCCTGACAACTTTTTAGCGCCTGCATGTCATGCACCTTTGTAAAATCCAGTTGAAAAATAAATGACTTAAGGTAACGTAAATGACACCTAGTTAATATGAGTAGTGAATAACTATCGTATTTTTAATATTCTGCAAAAACAGCTAGTTGATGAGAGGCTGAAAGAGAATTGCAAGAATCGAGCAATTTCACAGGTTGGCCCCAAACAGGCAAATAACAAAAATAACCTCGGAACGCAGAACTCGTCGGTCGTTGTCAGTGGATTGTATTGGCGGGAAGAACAAAAATATTGTCTGCAGGGTAATCGAAGTCGCCGCATCTAATGTCAAGTCACAGGTCAGCTGCCTTGTTAAACCCTAAAAATAAATAATAACACGATTGCGTTGAAATGACCCATTAAGCCATTTGTAAGGATTTCCCCCATGTGGACCTGTTGTCACTCTTACCCTGATGGTTGCTGATATTTCCAGACACTTTTTCAGTCTTATCTGAGGAATTTTATCATTTATATCAGAATGGCCATATTCTGATGCCAGTTTAGCGCTCATTCAATGGCGATTTACTACTCTTTCCCATTGAAGGCCATATTGAGGTTAAATCAATGACTGGACTTTTTAATTTATAAAAACAAATGACTATTGAAAGTGCAAGTCAGTATCGTGCATAGTTGTTCTGGTCTCTGTGGTGATTTTAGAGCGTTGTTCATATTTCTACTTTTACCGCATACACTTTAACCCGATACCCAGTTACTGTGCTGTAGTCAGGATGGCCGAGCGGTCTAAGGCGCTGCGTTCAGGTCGCAGTCTCCCATGGAGGCGTGGGTTCAAATCCCACTTCTGACAGTTTTTTAGTGCCTCTCAGGAGTCATGCTGCTCAGCAGTAATAATAAGAATGATGAAATAACAACTTCACACAGTGAAATAACAATTCATAATAAACACTCTCAAATGCAGACCTACTGGAGCTGAGCAAAGATCAAGGTTAAATAAGAAAACAGCTGGACTTAATAACAAATGAATGAGGGGAACATTTTGTGTTATTGCATTATAATGAGTTACTGCATTATCTTTCAGTTGTTAAATTTCACTTTCTGTAGGCTATGCCTGTTGGCCCATTCACTCCTAACAAGCCTGTTTCCTTCTGTCAATGTTGTCGTGGCCGAGTGGTTAAGGTGATGGACTAGAAATCCATTAGGATCTTCCTGTGTAGGTTCAAATCCTGCCTACAAAGAAAATGCATTTTTTTGACCCCTCCGGAGGTTGAGGTTTAGTCGTGTTTCTTATACCAATCGCATCCTCTCAGATCTCCGCAAGTACATAGGGATTAGTTGTCCATTTGGGGTAGGACTGCAGGCCATCTATCCCACTTCACACCTTTACACACCTGGTTATCCAGCCTTCTAGCTCTATAGGCCACAGTTGCATAGGTTACAGGTTTGTAGTCAAGCCACAGATTTCAGGTGAGATCCCATGATACACTCAACAATACAACAACACGATTCTCATGAATAACCATTAAGCCATTTGCTAAGATTACCCCATTTTGACATGTGGAAACCTGTTGTCACTCTTACCCTGACGGGAAGCTCCAGACACTTTTTTGGTCCTATCTGAGGCATTTTTAAATTCATGTCAAATTGGCCATATTCTGAAGACACTCTTATAGTCTGCAGGGTAATCGAACTGGCCACATCTAAAGTCAAGCCACAGGTAACAGGTGAGAAACCTTGTTAAACCCTAAAAGAAAAAGAAAAAACTTGATTGCATTGAAAATAACCATTAAGTCATTCAGGTCGCAGACTCCCCTATAGGCATGGTTTGAAACCCCCTCCTGACAATTTTTTAGCGCCTGCATGTCATGCACCTTTGTAAAATCCAGTTGAAAAATAAATGACTTAAGGTAACGTAAATGACACCTAGTTAATATGAGTAGTGAATAACTATCATATTTTTAATATTCTGCAAAAACAGCTAGTTGATGAGAGGCTGAAAGAGAATTGCAAGAATCGCGCAATTTCACAGGCGGGCCCCAAACAGGCAAATAACAAAAATTATCTCGGAACGCAGAACTCGTCGGTCGTTGTCAGTGGATTGTATTGGCGGGAAGAACAAAAATATCGTCTGCAGGGTAATCGAAGTCGCCGCATCTAATGTCAAGTCACAGGTGAGCTGCCTTGTTAAACCCTAAAAATAAATAATAACACGATTGTGTTGAAATGACCCATTAAGCCATTTGTAAGGATTTCCCCCATGTGGACCTGTTGTCACTCTTACCCTGATGGTTGCTGATATTTCCAGACACTTTTTCAGTCTTATCTGAGGAATTTTATCATTTATATCAGAATGGCCATATTCTGATGCCAGTTTAGCGCTCATTCAATGACGATTTACTACTCTTTCCCATTGAAGGCCATATTGAGGTTAAATCAATGACTGGACTTTTTAATTTATAAAAACAAATGACTATTGAAAGTGCAAGTCAGTATCGTGCATAGTTGTTCTGGTCTCTGTGGTGATTTTAGAGCGTTGTTCATATTTCTACTTTTACCGCATACACTTTAACCCGATACCCAGTTACTGTGCTGTAGTCAGGATGGCCGAGCGGTCTAAGGCGCTGCGTTCAGGTCGCAGTCTCCCATGGAGGCGTGGGTTCAAATCCCACTTCTGACAGTTTTTTAGTGCCTCTCAGGAGTCATGCTGCTCAGCAGTAATAATAAGAATTATGAAATAACAACTTCACACAGTGAAATAACAATTCATAATAAACACTCTCAAATGCAGACCTTCTGGAGCTGAGCAAAGATCAAGGTTAAATAAGAAAACAGCTGGACTTAATAACAAATGAATGAGGGGAACATTTTGTGTTATTGCATTATAATGAGTTACTGCATTATCTTTCAGTTGTTAAATTTCACTTTCAGTAGGCTATGCCTGTTGGCCCATTCACTCCTAACAAGCCTGTTTTCTTCTGTCAACGTTGTCGTGGCCGAGTGGTTAAGGTGATGGACTAGAAATCCATTAGGATCTTCCTGCGCAGGTTCAAATCCTGCCGACAATGAAAATGCATTTTTTTGACCCCTCCGGAGGTTGAAGTTTAGTCGTGTTTCTTATACCAATCGCATCCTCTCAGATCTCCGCAAGTACATAGGGATTAGTTGTCCATTTGGGATAGGACTGCAGGCCATCTATCCCACTTCACACCTTTACACACCTGGTTATCCAGCCTTCTAGCTCTATAGGCCACAGTAGCATAGGTTACAGGTTTGTAGTCAAGCCACAGATTTCAGGTGAGATCCCATGATACACTCAACAATACAACAACACGATTCTCATGAATAACCATTAAGCCATTTGCTAAGATTTCCCCCATTTTGACATGTGGAAACCTGTTGTCACTCTTACCCTGACGGGAAGCTCCAGACACTTTTTTGGTCCTATCTGAGGCATTTTTAAATTCATGTCAAATTGGCCATATTCTGAAGACACTCTTATAGTCTGCAGGGTAATCGAACTGGCCACATCTAAAGTCAAGCCACAGGTAACAGGTGAGAAACCTTGTTAAACCCTAAAAGAAAAAGAAAAAACTCGATTGCATTGAAAATAACCATTAAGTCATTCAGGTCGCAGACTCCCCTATAGGCATGGTTTGAAACCCCCTCCTGACAACTTTTTAGCGCCTGCATGTCATGCACCTTTGTAAAATCCAGTTGAAAAATAAATGACTTAAGGTAACGTAAATGACACCTAGTTAATATGAGTAGTGAATAACTATCGTATTTTTAATATTCTGCAAAAACAGCTAGTTGATGAGAGGCTGAAAGAGAATTGCAAGAATCGCGCAATTTCACAGGCGGGCCCCAAACAGGCAAATAACAAAAATAATCTCGGAACGCAGAACTCGTCGGTCGTTGTCAGTGGATTGTATTGGCGGGAAGAACAAGAATATCGTCTGCAGGGTAATCGAAGTCGCCGCATCTAATGTCAAGTCACAGGTGAGCTGCCTTGTTAAACCCTAAAAATAAATAATAACACGATTGCGTTGAAATGACCCATTAAGCCATTTGTAAGGATTTCCCCCATGTGGACCTGTTGTCACTCTTACCCTGATAGTTGCTGATATTTCCAGACACTTTTTCAGTCTTATCTGAGGAATTTTATCATTTATATCAGAATGGCAATATTCTGATGCCAGTTTAGCGCTCATTCAATGACGATTTACTACTCTTTCCCATTGAAGGCCATATTGAGGTTAAATCAATGACTGGACTTTTTAATTTATAAAAACAAATGACTATTGAAAGTGCAAGTCAGTATCGTGCATAGTTGTTCTGGTCTCTGTGGTGATTTTAGAGCGTTGTTCATATTTCTACTTTTACCGCATACACTTTAACCCGATACCCAGTTACTGTGCTGTAGTCAGGATGGCCGAGCGGTCTAAGGCGCTGCGTTCAGGTCGCAGTCTCCCATGGAGGCGTGGGTTCAAAACCCACTACTGAGAGTATTTTAGTGCCTCTCAGGAGTCATGCTGCTCAGCAGTAAGAATGATGAAATAACAACTTCACACAGTGAAATAACAATTCATAATAAACACTCTCAAATGCAGACATTCTGGAGCTGAGCAAAGATCAAGGTTAAATAAGAAAACAGCTGGACTTAATAACAAATGAATGAGGGGAACATTTTGTGTTATTGCATTATAATGAGTTACTGCATTATCTTTCAGTTGTTAAAATTCACTTTCTGTAGGCTATGCCTGTTGGCCCATTCACTCCTAACAAGCCTGTTTTCTTCTTTCAACGTTGTCGTGGCCGAGTGGTTAAGGCGATGGACTAGAAATCCATTAGGAACTTCCTGCACAGGTTCAAATCCTGCCGACAACGAAAATGCATTTTTTTGACCCCTCCGGAGGTTGAAGTTTAGTCGTGTTTCTTATACCAATCACATCCTCTCAGATCTCCGCAAGTACATAGGGATTAGTTGTCCATTTGGGATAGGACTGCAGGCCATCTATCCCACTTCACACCTTTACACACCTGGTTATCCAGCCTTCTAGCTCTATAGGCCACAGTAGCATAGGTTACAGGTTTGTAGTCAAGCCACAGATTTCAGGTGAGATCCCATGATACACTCAACAATACAACAACACGATTCTCATGAATAACCATTAAGCCATTTGCTAAGATTTCCCCCATTTTGACATGTGGAAACCTGTTGTCACTCTTACCCTGACGGGAAGCTCCAGACACTTTTTTGGTCCTATCTGAGGCATTTTTAAATTCATGTCAAATTGGCCATATTCGGAAGACACTCTTATAGTCTGCAGGGTAATTGAACTGGCCACATCTAAAGTCAAGCCACAGGTAACAGGTGAGAAACCTTGTTAAACCCTAAAAGAAAAATAAAAAACTTGATTCCATTGAAAATAACCATTAAGTCATTCAGGTCGCAGACTCCCCTATAGGCATGGTTTGAAACCCCCTCCTGACAACTTTTTAGCGCCTACATGTCATGCACCTTTGTAAAATCCAGTTGAAAAATAAATGACTTAAGGTAATGTAAATGACACCTAGTTAATATGAGTAGTGAATAACTATCGTATTTTTAATATTCTGCAAAAACAGCTAGTTGATGAGAGGCTGAAAGAGAATTGCAAGAATCGCGCAATTTCACAGGCGGGCCACAAACAGGCAAATAACAAAAATAATCTCGGAACGCAGAACTCGTCGGTCGTTGTCAGTGGATTGTATTGGCGGGAAGAACAAAAATATAGTCTGCAGGGTAATCGAAGTCGCCGCATCTAATGTCAAGTACTTCCGGCGCCGACAGAGATGGCCGCCTCGCTTCGCGTTCCTATGAAACTATGCAGTTTTTTGTTTTTTTACGTGTTATTTCTTACATTAATACCCCTTGTCATCTTAGGTTTCAATACATACAGTCGAGAAGAACTACTGAATATAAGATCAGCGTCAACTCACCATCAGTACGACCAAGAATATGTTTTTCGTGACGCGGATCCTGTGTTCTGCCTTACAAACAGGACAACGGAGCGGATCCCATGCAGCGACCCAAAAAAACGACTCCGAAAAAGAGGGAAACGAGGCGGTCTCTGGTCAGACTCCGGAGACGGGCACACCGTGCACCACTCCCTAGCATTCTTCTTGCCAATGTCCAGTCTCTTGACAACAAGGTTGATGAAATCCGAGCAAGGATAGCATTCCAGAGGGACATCAGAGACTGTAACGTTCTTTGCTTCACGGAAACGTGGCTCACTGGAGAGACGCTATCCGAGGCGGTGCAGCCAACGGGTTTCTCCACGCATCGCGCAGACAGAAACAAACATCTTTCTGGTAAGAAGAGGGGCGGGGGCGTGTGCCTTATGGCTAACGTGACATGGTGTGATGAAAGAAACATACAGGAACTCAAATCCTTCTGTTCACCTGATTTAGAATTCCTCACAATCAAATGTAGACCGCATTATCTACCAAGAGAATTTTCTTCGATTATAATCACAGCCGTATATATCCCCCCCCAAGCAGACACATCGATGGCTCTGAATGAACTTTATTTGACTCTTTGCAAACTGGAAACCATTTATCCGGAGGCTGCATTCATTGTAGCTGGGGATTTTAACAAGGCTAATCTGAAAACAAGACTCCCTAAATTTTATCAGCATATCGATTGCGCAACCAGGGGTGGAAAGACCTTGGATCATTGTTACTCTAACTTCCGCGACGCATATAAGGCCCTGCCCCGCCCCACTTTCGGAAAAGCTGACCACGACTCCATTTTGTTGATCCCTGCCTACAGACAGAAACTAAAACAAGAGGCTCCCACGCTGAGGTCTGTCCAACGCTGGTCCGACCAAGCTGACTCCACACTCCAAGACTGCTTCCATCACGTGGACTGGGACATGTTTCGTATTGCGTCAGACAACAACATTGACGAATACGCTGATTCGGTGTGCGAGTTCATTAGAACGTGCGTTGAAGATGTCGTTCCCATAGCAACGATTAAAACATTCCCTAACCAGAAACCGTGGATTGATGGCAGCATTCGCGTGAAACTGAAAGCGCGAACCACTGCTTTTAATCAGGGCAAGGTGTCTGGTAACATGACCGAATACAAACAGCGCAGCTATTCCCTCCGCAAGGCTATCAAACAAGCTAAGCGTCAGTACAGAGACAAAGTAGAATCTCAATTCAACGGCTCAGACACAAGAGGCATGTGGCAGGGTCTACAGTCAATCACGGACTACAGGAAGAAATCCAGCCCAGTCACGGACCAGGATGTCCTGCTCCCAGGCAGACTAAATAACTTTTTTGCCCGCTTTGAGGACAATACAGTGCCACTGACACGGCCTGCAACGAAAACATGCGTTCTCTCCTTCACTGCAGCCGAGGTGAGTAAGACATTTAAACGTGTTAACCCTCGCAAGGCTGCAGGCCCAGACGGCATCCCCAGCCGCGCCCTCAGAGCATGCGCAGACCAGCTGGTCGGTGTGTTTACGGACATATTCAATCAATCCCTATACCAGTCTGCTGTTCCCACATGCTTCAAGAGGGCCACCATTGTTCCTGTTCCCAAGAAAGCTAAGGTAACTGAGCTAAACGACTACCGCCCCGTAGCACTCACTTCCGTCATCATGAAGTGCTTTGAGAGACTAGTCAAGGACCATATCACCTCCACCCTACCTGACACCCTAGACCCACTCCAATTTGCTTACCGCCCAAATAGGTCCACAGACGATGCAATCTCAACCACACTGCACACTGCCCTAACCCATCTGGACAAGAGGAATACCTATGTGAGAATGCTGTTCATTGACTACAGCTCGGCATTCAACACCATAGTACCCTCCAAGCTCGTCATCAAGCTCGAGACCCTGGGTCTCGACCCCGCCCTGTGCAACTGGGTACTGGACTTCCTGACGGGCCGCCCCCAGGTGGTGAGGGTAGGCAACAACATCTCCTCCCCGCTGATCCTCAACACTGGGGCCCCACAAGGGTGCGTTCTGAGCCCTCTCCTGTACTCCCTGTTCACCCACGACTGCGTGGCCACGCACGCCTCCAACTCAATCATCAAGTTTGCGGACGACACAACAGTGGTAGGCTTGATTACCAACAACGACGAGACGGCCTACAGGGAGGAGGTGAGGGCCCTCGGAGTGTGGTGTCAGGAAAATAACCTCACACTCAACGTCAACAAAACTAAGGAGATGATTGTGGACTTCAGGAAACAGCAGAGGGAACACCCCCCTATCCACATCGATGGAACAGTAGTGGAGAGGGTAGCAAGTTTTAAGTTCCTCGGCATACACATCACAGACAAACTGAATTGGTCCACTCACACAGACAGCATTGTGAAGAAGGCGCAGCAGCGCCTCTTCAACCTCAGGAGGCTGAAGAAATTCGGCTTGTCACCAAAAGCACTCACAAACTTCTACAGATGCACAATCGAGAGCATCCTGGCGGGCTGTATCACCGCCTGGTACGGCAACTGCTCCGCCCTCAACCGTAAGGCTCTCCAGAGGGTAGTGAGGTCTGCACAACGCATCACCGGGGGCAAACTACCTGCCCTCCAGGACACCTACACCACCCGATGTCACAGGAAGGCCATAAAGATCATCAAAGACATCAACCACCCGAGCCACTGCCTGTTCACCCCGCTATCATCCAGAAGGCGAGGTCAGTACAGGTGCATCAAAGCTGGGACCTTAGAGACTGAAAAACAGCTTCTATCTCAAGGCCATCAGACTGTTAAACAGCCACCACTAACATTGAGTGGCTGCTGCCAACACACTGACACTGACTCAACTCCAGCCACTTTAATAATGGGAATTGATGGGAAATGATGTAAATATATCACTAGCCACTTTAAACAATGCTACCTTATATAATGTTACTTACCCTACATTATTCATCTCATATGCATACGTATATACTGTACTCTATATCATCGACTGTATCCTTATGTAATACATGTATCACTAGCCACTTTAATTAACTATGCCACTTTGTTTACATACTCATCTCATATGTATATACTGTACTCGATACCATCTACTGTATCTTGTCTATGCTGCTCTGTACCATCACTCATTCATATATCCTTATGTACATATTCTTTATCCCCTTACACTGTGTACAAGACAGTAGTTTTGGAATTGTTAGTTAGATTACTTGTTGGTTATTACTGCATTGTCGGAACTAGAAGCACAAGCATTTCGCTACACTCGCATTAACATCTGCTAACCATGTGTATGTGACAAATAACATTTGATTTGATTTGATTTGAAGTTACAGGTGAGCTGCCTTGTTAAACCCTAATAATAAATAATAACACGATTGCGTTGAAATGACTCATTAAGCCATTTGTAAGGATTTCCCCCATGTGGACCTGTTGTCACTCTTACCCTGATGGTTGCTGATATTTCCAGACACTTTTTCGGTCTTATCTGAGGAATTTTATAATTTATATCAGAATGGCCATGTTCTGATGCCAGTTTAGCGCTCATTCAATGACGATTTACTACTCTTTCCCATTGAAGGCCATATTGACGTTAAGTCAATGACTGGACTTTTTAATTTATAAAAACAAATGACTATTGAAAGTGCAAGTCAGTATCGTGCATAGTTGTTCTGGTCTCTGTGGTGATTTTAGAGCGTTGTTCATATTTCTACTTTTACCGCATACACTTTAACCCGATACCCAGTTACTGTGCTGTAGTCAGGATGGCCGAGCAGTCTAAGGCGCTGCGTTCAGGTCGCAGTCTCCCATGGAGGCGTGGGTTCAAATCCCACTTCTGACAGTTTTTTAGTGCCTCTCAGGAGTCATGCTGCTCAGCAGTAATAATAAGAATGATGAAATAACAACTTCACACAGTGAAATAACAATTCATAATAAACACTCTCAAATGCAGACCTTCTGGAGCTGAGCAAAGATCAAGGTTAAATAAGAAAACAGCTGGACTTAATAACAAATGAATGAGGGGAACATTTTGCGTTATTGCATTATAATGAGTTACTGCATTATCTTTCAGTTGTTAAATTTCACTTTCTGTAGGCTATGCCTGTTGGCCCATTCACTCCTAACAAGCCTGTTTTCTTCTGTCAACGTTGTCGTGGCCGAGTGGTTAAGGCGATGGACTAAAAATCCAATAGGGTCTTCCTGCGCAGGTTCAAATCCTGCCGACAACGAAAATGCTTTTTTTTGACCCCTCCGGAGGTTGAAGTTTAGTCGTGTTTCTTATACCAATCGCATCCTCTCAGATCTCCGCAAGTACATAGGGATTAGTTGTCCATTTGGGATAGGACTGCAGGCCATCTATCCCACTTCACACCTTTACACACCTGGTTATCCAGCCTTCTAGCTCTATAGGCCACAGTAGCATAGGTTACAGGTTTGTAGTCAAGCCACAGATTTCAGGTGAGATCCCATGATACACTCAACAATACAACAACACGATTCTCATGAATAACCATTAAGCCATTTGCTAAGATTTCCCCCATTTTGACATGTGGAAACCTGTTGTCACTCTTACCCTGACGGGAAGCTCCAGACACTTTTTTGGTCCTATCTGAGGCATTTTTAAATTCATGTCAAATTGGCCATATTCTGAAGACACTCTTAGGCTGCAGGGTAATCGAACTGGCCACATCTAAAGTCAAGCCACAGGTAACAGGTGAGAAACCTTGTTAAACCCTAAAATAAAAATAAAAAACTTGATTGCATTGAAAATAACCATTAAGTCATTCAGGTCGCAGACTCCCCTATAGGCATGGTTTGAAACCCCCTCCTGACAATTTTTTAGCGCCTGCATGTCATTCACCTTTGTAAAATCCAGTTGAAAAATAAATGACTTAAGGTAACGTAAATGACACCTAGTTAATATGAGTAGTGAATAACTATCGTATTTTTAATATTCTGCAAAAACAGCTAGTTGATGAGAGGCTGAAAGAGAATTGCAAGAATCGCGCAATTTCACAGGCGGGCCCCAAACAGGCAAATAACAAAAATTATCTCGGAACGCAGAACTCGTCGGTCGTTGTCAGTGGATTGTATTGGCGGGAAGAACAAAAATATCGTCTGCAGGGTAATCGAAGTCGCCGCATCTAATGTCAAGTCACAGGTGAGCTGCCTTGTTAAACCCTAAAAATAAATAATAACACGATTGTGTTGAAATGACCCATTAAGCCATTTGTAAGGATTTCCCCCATGTGGACCTGTTGTCACTCTTACCCTGATGGTTGCTGATATTTCCAGACACTTTTTCAGTCTTATCTGAGGAATTTTATCATTTATATCAGAATGGCCATATTCTGATGCCAGTTTAGCGCTCATTCAATGACGATTTACTACTCTTTCCCATTGAAGGCCATATTGAGGTTAAATCAATGACTGGACTTTTTAATTTATAAAAACAAATGACTATTGAAAGTGCAAGTCAGTATCGTGCATAGTTGTTCTGGTCTCTGTGGTGATTTTAGAGCGTTGTTCATATTTCTACTTTTACCGCATACACTTTAACCCGATACCCAGTTACTGTGCTGTAGTCAGGATGGCCGAGCGGTCTAAGGCGCTGCGTTCAGGTCGCAGTCTCCCATGGAGGCGTGGGTTCAAATCCCACTTCTGACAGTTTTTTAGTGCCTCTCAGGAGTCATGCTGCTCAGCAGTAATAATAAGAATTATGAAATAACAACTTCACACAGTGAAATAACAATTCATAATAAACACTCTCAAATGCAGACCTTCTGGAGCTGAGCAAAGATCAAGGTTAAATAAGAAAACAGCTGGACTTAATAACAAATGAATGAGGGGAACATTTTGTGTTATTGCATTATAATGAGTTACTGCATTATCTTTCAGTTGTTAAATTTCACTTTCAGTAGGCTATGCCTGTTGGCCCATTCACTCCTAACAAGCCTGTTTTCTTCTGTCAACGTTGTCGTGGCCGAGTGGTTAAGGTGATGGACTAGAAATCCATTAGGATCTTCCTGCGCAGGTTCAAATCCTGCCGACAATGAAAATGCATTTTTTTGACCCCTCCGGAGGTTGAAGTTTAGTCGTGTTTCTTATACCAATCGCATCCTCTCAGATCTCCGCAAGTACATAGGGATTAGTTGTCCATTTGGGATAGGACTGCAGGCCATCTATCCCACTTCACACCTTTACACACCTGGTTATCCAGCCTTCTAGCTCTATAGGCCACAGTAGCATAGGTTACAGGTTTGTAGTCAAGCCACAGATTTCAGGTGAGATCCCATGATACACTCAACAATACAACAACACGATTCTCATGAATAACCATTAAGCCATTTGCTAAGATTTCCCCCATTTTGACATGTGGAAACCTGTTGTCACTCTTACCCTGACGGGAAGCTCCAGACACTTTTTTGGTCCTATCTGAGGCATTTTTAAATTCATGTCAAATTGGCCATATTCTGAAGACACTCTTATAGTCTGCAGGGTAATCGAACTGGCCACATCTAAAGTCAAGCCACAGGTAACAGGTGAGAAACCTTGTTAAACCCTAAAAGAAAAAGAAAAAACTCGATTGCATTGAAAATAACCATTAAGTCATTCAGGTCGCAGACTCCCCTATAGGCATGGTTTGAAACCCCCTCCTGACAACTTTTTAGCGCCTGCATGTCATGCACCTTTGTAAAATCCAGTTGAAAAATAAATGACTTAAGGTAACGTAAATGACACCTAGTTAATATGAGTAGTGAATAACTATCGTATTTTTAATATTCTGCAAAAACAGCTAGTTGATGAGAGGCTGAAAGAGAATTGCAAGAATCGCGCAATTTCACAGGCGGGCCCCAAACAGGCAAATAACAAAAATAATCTCGGAACGCAGAACTCGTCGGTCGTTGTCAGTGGATTGTATTGGCGGGAAGAACAAGAATATCGTCTGCAGGGTAATCGAAGTCGCCGCATCTAATGTCAAGTCACAGGTGAGCTGCCTTGTTAAACCCTAAAAATAAATAATAACACGATTGCGTTGAAATGACCCATTAAGCCATTTGTAAGGATTTCCCCCATGTGGACCTGTTGTCACTCTTACCCTGATAGTTGCTGATATTTCCAGACACTTTTTCAGTCTTATCTGAGGAATTTTATCATTTATATCAGAATGGCCATATTCTGATGCCAGTTTAGCGCTCATTCAATGACGATTTACTACTCTTTCCCATTGAAGGCCATATTGAGGTTAAATCAATGACTGGACTTTTTAATTTATAAAAACAAATGACTATTGAAAGTGCAAGTCAGTATCGTGCATAGTTGTTCTGGTCTCTGTGGTGATTTTAGAGCGTTGTTCATATTTCTACTTTTACCGCATACACTTTAACCCGATACCCAGTTACTGTGCTGTAGTCAGGATGGCCGAGCGGTCTAAGGCGCTGCGTTCAGGTCGCAGTCTCCCATGGAGGCGTGGGTTCAAAACCCACTACTGAGAGTATTTTAGTGCCTCTCAGGAGTCATGCTGCTCAGCAGTAAGAATGATGAAATAACAACTTCACACAGTGAAATAACAATTCATAATAAACACTCTCAAATGCAGACCTTCTGGAGCTGAGCAAAGATCAAGGTTAAATAAGAAAACAGCTGGACTTAATAACAAATGAATGAGGGGAACATTTTGTGTTATTGCATTATAATGAGTTACTGCATTATCTTTCAGTTGTTAAATTTCACTTTCAGTAGGCTATGCCTGTTGGCCCATTCACTCCTAACAAGCCTGTTTTCTTCTGTCAACGTTGTCGTGGCCGAGTGGTTAAGGTGATGGACTAGAAATCCATTAGGATCTTCCTGCGCAGGTTCAAATCCTGCCGACAATGAAAATGCATTTTTTTGACCCCTCCGGAGGTTGAAGTTTAGTCGTGTTTCTTATACCAATCGCATCCTCTCAGATCTCCGCAAGTACATAGGGATTAGTTGTCCATTTGGGATAGGACTGCAGGCCATCTATCCCACTTCACACCTTTACACACCTGGTTATCCAGCCTTCTAGCTCTATAGGCCACAGTAGCATAGGTTACAGGTTTGTAGTCAAGCCACAGATTTCAGGTGAGATCCCATGATACACTCAACAATACAACAACACGATTCTCATGAATAACCATTAAGCCATTTGCTAAGATTTCCCCCATTTTGACATGTGGAAACCTGTTGTCACTCTTACCCTGACGGGAAGCTCCAGACACTTTTTTGGTCCTATCTGAGGCATTTTTAAATTCATGTCAAATTGGCCATATTCTGAAGACACTCTTATAGTCTGCAGGGTAATCGAACTGGCCACATCTAAAGTCAAGCCACAGGTAACAGGTGAGAAACCTTGTTAAACCCTAAAAGAAAAAGAAAAAACTCGATTGCATTGAAAATAACCATTAAGTCATTCAGGTCGCAGACTCCCCTATAGGCATGGTTTGAAACCCCCTCCTGACAACTTTTTAGCGCCTGCATGTCATGCACCTTTGTAAAATCCAGTTGAAAAATAAATGACTTAAGGTAACGTAAATGACACCTAGTTAATATGAGTAGTGAATAACTATCGTATTTTTAATATTCTGCAAAAACAGCTAGTTGATGAGAGGCTGAAAGAGAATTGCAAGAATCGCGCAATTTCACAGGCGGGCCCCAAACAGGCAAATAACAAAAATAATCTCGGAACGCAGAACTCGTCGGTCGTTGTCAGTGGATTGTATTGGCGGGAAGAACAAGAATATCGTCTGCAGGGTAATCGAAGTCGCCGCATCTAATGTCAAGTCACAGGTGAGCTGCCTTGTTAAACCCTAAAAATAAATAATAACACGATTGCGTTGAAATGACCCATTAAGCCATTTGTAAGGATTTCCCCCATGTGGACCTGTTGTCACTCTTACCCTGATAGTTGCTGATATTTCCAGACACTTTTTCAGTCTTATCTGAGGAATTTTATCATTTATATCAGAATGGCCATATTCTGATGCCAGTTTAGCGCTCATTCAATGACGATTTACTACTCTTTCCCATTGAAGGCCATATTGAGGTTAAATCAATGACTGGACTTTTTAATTTATAAAAACAAATGACTATTGAAAGTGCAAGTCAGTATCGTGCATAGTTGTTCTGGTCTCTGTGGTGATTTTAAAGCGTTGTTCATATTTCTACTTTTACCGCATACACTTTAACCCGATACCCAGTTACTGTGCTGTAGTCAGGATGGCCGAGCGGTCTAAGGCGCTGCGTTCAGGTCGCAGTCTCCCATGGAGGCGTGGGTTCAAAACCCACTACTGAGAGTATTTTAGTGCCTCTCAGGAGTCATGCTGCTCAGCAGTAAGAATGATGAAATAACAACTTCACACAGTGAAATAACAATTCATAATAAACACTCTCAAATGCAGACATTCTGGAGCTGAGCAAAGATCAAGGTTAAATAAGAAAACAGCTGGACTTAATAACAAATGAATGAGGGGAACATTTTGTGTTATCGCATTATAATGAGTTACTGCATTATCTTTCAGTTGTTAAAATTCACTTTCTGTAGGCTATGCCTGTTGGCCCATTCACTCCTAACAAGCCTGTTTTCTTCTTTCAACGTTGTCGTGGCCGAGTGGTTAAGGCGATGGACTAGAAATCCATTAGGAACTTCCTGCACAGGTTCAAATCCTGCCGACAACGAAAATGCATTTTTTTGACCCCTCCGGAGGTTGAAGTTTAGTCGTGTTTCTTATACCAATCACATCCTCTCAGATCTCCGCAAGTACATAGGGATTAGTTGTCCATTTGGGATAGGACTGCAGGCCATCTATCCCACTTCACACCTTTACACACCTGGTTATCCAGCCTTCTAGCTCTATAGGCCACAGTAGCATAGGTTACAGGTTTGTAGTCAAGCCACAGATTTCAGGTGAGATCCCATGATACACTCAACAATACAACAACACGATTCTCATGAATAACCATTAAGCCATTTGCTAAGATTTCCCCCATTTTGACATGTGGAAACCTGTTGTCACTCTTACCCTGACGGGAAGCTCCAGACACTTTTTTGGTCCTATCTGAGGCATTTTTAAATTCATGTCAAATTGGCCATATTCGGAAGACACTCTTATAGTCTGCAGGGTAATTGAACTGGCCACATCTAAAGTCAAGCCACAGGTAACAGGTGAGAAACCTTGTTAAACCCTAAAAGAAAAAGAAAAAACTTGATTCCATTGAAAATAACCATTAAGTCATTCAGGTCGCAGACTCCCCTATAGGCATGGTTTGAAACCCCCTCCTGACAACTTTTTAGCGCCTACATGTCATGCACCTTTGTAAAATCCAGTTGAAAAATAAATGACTTAAGGTAATGTAAATGACACCTAGTTAATATGAGTAGTGAATAACTATCGTATTTTTAATATTCTGCAAAAACAGCTAGTTGATGAGAGGCTGAAAGAGAATTGCAAGAATCGCGCAATTTCACAGGCGGGCCACAAACAGGCAAATAACAAAAATAATCTCGGAACGCAGAACTCGTCGGTCGTTGTCAGTGGATTGTATTGGCGGGAAGAACAAAAATATAGTCTGCAGGGTAATCGAAGTCGCCGCATCTAATGTCAAGTACTTCCGGCGCCGACAGAGATGGCCGCCTCGCTTCGCGTTCCTATGAAACTATGCAGTTTTTTGTTTTTTTACGTGTTATTTCTTACATTAATACCCCTTGTCATCTTAGGTTTCAATACATACAGTCGAGAAGAACTACTGAATATAAGATCAGCGTCAACTCACCATCAGTACGACCAAGAATATGTTTTTCGTGACGCGGATCCTGTGTTCTGCCTTACAAACAGGACAACGGAGCGGATCCCATGCAGCGACCCAAAAAAACGACTCCGAAAAAGAGGGAAACGAGGCGGTCTCTGGTCAGACTCCGGAGACGGGCACACCGTGCACCACTCCCTAGCATTTTTCTTGCCAATGTCCAGTCTCTTGACAACAAGGTTGATGAAATCCGAGCAAGGATAGCATTCCAGAGGGACATCAGAGACTGTAACGTTCTTTGCTTCACGGAAACGTGGCTCACTGGAGAGACGCTATCCGAGGCGGTGCAGCCAACGGGTTTCTCCACGCATCGCGCAGACAGAAACAAACATCTTTCTGGTAAGAAGAGGGGCGGGGGCGTGTGCCTTATGGCTAACGTGACATGGTGTGATGAAAGAAACATACAGGAACTCAAATCCTTCTGTTCACCTGATTTAGAATTCCTCACAATCAAATGTAGACCGCATTATCTACCAAGAGAATTCTCTTCGATTATAATCACAGCCGTATATATCCCCCCCCAAGCAGACACATCGATGGCTCTGAATGAACTTTATTTGACTCTTTGCAAACTGGAAACCATTTATCCGGAGGCTGCATTCATTGTAGCTGGGGATTTTAACAAGGCTAATCTGAAAACAAGACTCCCTAAATTTTATCAGCATATCGATTGCGCAACCAGGGGTGGAAAGACCTTGGATCATTGTTACTCTAACTTCCGCGACGCATATAAGGCCCTGCCCCGCCCCACTTTCGGAAAAGCTGACCACGACTCCATTTTGTTGATCCCTGCCTACAGACAGAAACTAAAACAAGAGGCTCCCACGCTGAGGTCTGTCCAACGCTGGTCCGACCAAGCTGACTCCACACTCCAAGACTGCTTCCATCACGTGGACTGGGACATGTTTCGTATTGCGTCAGACAACAACATTGACGAATACGCTGATTCGGTGTGCGAGTTCATTAGAACGTGCGTTGAAGATGTCGTTCCCATAGCAACGATTAAAACATTCCCTAACCAGAAACCGTGGATTGATGGCAGCATTCGCGTGAAACTGAAAGCGCGAACCACTGCTTTTAATCAGGGCAAGGTGTCTGGTAACGTGACCGAATACAAACAGCGCAGCTATTCCCTCCGCAAGGCTATCAAACAAGCTAAGCGTCAGTACAGAGACAAAGTAGAATCTCAATTCAACGGCTCAGACACAAGAGGCATGTGGCAGGGTCTACAGTCAATCACGGACTACAGGAAGAAATCCAGCCCAGTCACGGACCAGGATGTCCTGCTCCCAGGCAGACTAAATAACTTTTTTGCCCGCTTTGAGGACAATACAGTGCCACTGACACGGCCTGCAACGAAAACATGCGTTCTCTCCTTCACTGCAGCCGAGGTGAGTAAGACATTTAAACGTGTTAACCCTCGCAAGGCTGCAGGCCCAGACGGCATCCCCAGCCGCGCCCTCAGAGCATGCGCAGACCAGCTGGTCGGTGTGTTTACGGACATATTCAATCAATCCCTATACCAGTCTGCTGTTCCCACATGCTTCAAGAGGGCCACCATTGTTCCTGTTCCCAAGAAAGCTAAGGTAACTGAGCTAAACGACTACCGCCCCGTAGCACTCACTTCCGTCATCATGAAGTGCTTTGAGAGACTAGTCAAGGACCATATCACCTCCACCCTACCTGACACCCTAGACCCACTCCAATTTGCTTACCGCCCAAATAGGTCCACAGACGATGCAATCTCAACCACACTGCACACTGCCCTAACCCATCTGGACAAGAGGAATACCTATGTGAGAATGCTGTTCATTGACTACAGCTCGGCATTCAACACCATAGTACCCTCCAAGCTCGTCATCAAGCTCGAGACCCTGGGTCTCGACCCCGCCCTGTGCAACTGGGTACTGGACTTCCTGACGGGCCGCCCCCAGGTGGTGAGGGTAGGCAACAACATCTCCTCCCCGCTGATCCTCAACACTGGGGCCCCACAAGGGTGCGTTCTGAGCCCTCTCCTGTACTCCCTGTTCACCCACGACTGCGTGGCCACGCACGCCTCCAACTCAATCATCAAGTTTGCGGACGACACAACAGTGGTAGGCTTGATTACCAACAACGACGAGACGGCCTACAGGGAGGAGGTGAGGGCCCTCGGAGTGTGGTGTCAGGAAAATAACCTCACACTCAACGTCAACAAAACTAAGGAGATGATTGTGGACTTCAGGAAACAGCAGAGGGAACACCCCCCTATCCACATCGATGGAACAGTAGTGGAGAGGGTAGCAAGTTTTAAGTTCCTCGGCATACACATCACAGACAAACTGAATTGGTCCACTCACACAGACAGCATTGTGAAGAAGGCGCAGCAGCGCCTCTTCAACCTCAGGAGGCTGAAGAAATTCGGCTTGTCACCAAAAGCACTCACAAACTTCTACAGATGCACAATCGAGAGCATCCTGGCGGGCTGTATCACCGCCTGGTACGGCAACTGCTCCGCCCTCAACCGTAAGGCTCTCCAGAGGGTAGTGAGGTCTGCACAACGCATCACCGGGGGCAAACTACCTGCCCTCCAGGACACCTACACCACCCGATGTCACAGGAAGGCCATAAAGATCATCAAAGACATCAACCACCCGAGCCACTGCCTGTTCACCCCGCTATCATCCAGAAGGCGAGGTCAGTACAGGTGCATCAAAGCTGGGACCTTAGAGACTGAAAAACAGCTTCTATCTCAAGGCCATCAGACTGTTAAACAGCCACCACTAACATTGAGTGGCTGCTGCCAACACACTGACACTGACTCAACTCCAGCCACTTTAATAATGGGAATTGATGGGAAATGATGTAAATATATCACTAGCCACTTTAAACAATGCTACCTTATATAATGTTACTTACCCTACATTATTCATCTCATATGCATACGTATATACTGTACTCTATATCATCGACTGTATCCTTATGTAATACATGTATCACTAGCCACTTTAATTAACTATGCCACTTTGTTTACATACTCATCTCATATGTATATACTGTACTCGATACCATCTACTGTATCTTGTCTATGCTGCTCTGTACCATCACTCATTCATATATCCTTATGTACATATTCTTTATCCCCTTACACTGTGTACAAGACAGTAGTTTTGGAATTGTTAGTTAGATTACTTGTTGGTTATTACTGCATTGTCGGAACTAGAAGCACAAGCATTTCGCTACACTCGCATTAACATCTGCTAACCATGTGTATGTGACAAATAACATTTGATTTGATTTGATTTGAAGTTACAGGTGAGCTGCCTTGTTAAACCCTAATAATAAATAATAACACGATTGCGTTGAAATGACTCATTAAGCCATTTGTAAGGATTTCCCCCATGTGGACCTGTTGTCACTCTTACCCTGATGGTTGCTGATATTTCCAGACACTTTTTCGGTCTTATCTGAGGAATTTTATCATTTATATCAGAATGGCCATGTTCTGATGCCAGTTTAGCGCTCATTCAATGACGATTTACTACTCTTTCCCATTGAAGGCCATATTGACGTTAAGTCAATGACTGGACTTTTTAATTTATAAAAACAAATGACTATTGAAAGTGCAAGTCAGTATCGTGCATAGTTGTTCTGGTCTCTGTGGTGATTTTAGAGCGTTGTTCATATTTCTACTTTTACCGCATACACTTTAACCCGATACCCAGTTACTGTGCTGTAGTCAGGATGGCCGAGCAGTCTAAGGCGCTGCGTTCAGGTCGCAGTCTCCCATGGAGGCGTGGGTTCAAATCCCACTTCTGACAGTTTTTTAGTGCCTCTCAGGAGTCATGCTGCTCAGCAGTAATAATAAGAATGATGAAATAACAACTTCACACAGTGAAATAACAATTCATAATAAACACTCTCAAATGCAGACCTTCTGGAGCTGAGCAAAGATCAAGGTTAAATAAGAAAACAGCTGGACTTAATAACAAATGAATGAGGGGAACATTTTGCGTTATTGCATTATAATGAGTTACTGCATTATCTTTCAGTTGTTAAATTTCACTTTCTGTAGGCTATGCCTGTTGGCCCATTCACTCCTAACAAGCCTGTTTTCTTCTGTCAACGTTGTCGTGGCCGAGTGGTTAAGGCGATGGACTAAAAATCCAATAGGGTCTTCCTGCGCAGGTTCAAATCCTGCCGACAACGAAAATGCTTTTTTTTGACCCCTCCGGAGGTTGAAGTTTAGTCGTGTTTCTTATACCAATCGCATCCTCTCAGATCTCCGCAAGTACATAGGGATTAGTTGTCCATTTGGGATAGGACTGCAGGCCATCTATCCCACTTCACACCTTTACACACCTGGTTATCCAGCCTTCTAGCTCTATAGGCCACAGTAGCATAGGTTACAGGTTTGTAGTCAAGCCACAGATTTCAGGTGAGATCCCATGATACACTCAACAATACAACAACACGATTCTCATGAATAACCATTAAGCCATTTGCTAAGATTTCCCCCATTTTGACATGTGGAAACCTGTTGTCACTCTTACCCTGACGGGAAGCTCCAGACACTTTTTTGGTCCTATCTGAGGCATTTTTAAATTCATGTCAAATTGGCCATATTCTGAAGACACTCTTAGGCTGCAGGGTAATCGAACTGGCCACATCTAAAGTCAAGCCACAGGTAACAGGTGAGAAACCTTGTTAAACCCTAAAATAAAAATAAAAAACTTGATTGCATTGAAAATAACCATTAAGTCATTCAGGTCGCAGACTCCCCTATAGGCATGGTTTGAAACCCCCTCCTGACAATTTTTTAGCGCCTGCATGTCATTCACCTTTGTAAAATCCAGTTGAAAAATAAATGACTTAAGGTAACGTAAATGACACCTAGTTAATATGAGTAGTGAATAACTATCGTATTTTTAATATTCTGCAAAAACAGCTAGTTGATGAGAGGCTGAAAGAGAATTGCAAGAATCGCGCAATTTCACAGGCGGGCCCCAAACAGGCAAATAACAAAAATTATCTCGGAACGCAGAACTCGTCGGTCGTTGTCAGTGGATTGTATTGGCGGGAAGAACAAAAATATCGTCTGCAGGGTAATCGAAGTCGCCGCATCTAATGTCAAGTCACAGGTGAGCTGCCTTGTTAAACCCTAAAAATAAATAATAACACGATTGTGTTGAAATGACCCATTAAGCCATTTGTAAGGATTTCCCCCATGTGGACCTGTTGTCACTCTTACCCTGATGGTTGCTGATATTTCCAGACACTTTTTCAGTCTTATCTGAGGAATTTTATCATTTATATCAGAATGGCCATATTCTGATGCCAGTTTAGCGCTCATTCAATGACGATTTACTACTCTTTCCCATTGAAGGCCATATTGAGGTTAAATCAATGACTGGACTTTTTAATTTATAAAAACAAATGACTATTGAAAGTGCAAGTCAGTATCGTGCATAGTTGTTCTGGTCTCTGTGGTGATTTTAGAGCGTTGTTCATATTTCTACTTTTACCGCATACACTTTAACCCGATACCCAGTTACTGTGCTGTAGTCAGGATGGCCGAGCGGTCTAAGGCGCTGCGTTCAGGTCGCAGTCTCCCATGGAGGCGTGGGTTCAAAACCCACTACTGAGAGTATTTTAGTGCCTCTCAGGAGTCATGCTGCTCAGCAGTAAGAATGATGAAATAACAACTTCACACAGTGAAATAACAATTCATAATAAACACTCTCAAATGCAGACATTCTGGAGCTGAGCAAAGATCAAGGTTAAATAAGAAAACAGCTGGACTTAATAACAAATGAATGAGGGGAACATTTTGTGTTATTGCATTATAATGAGTTACTGCATTATCTTTCAGTTGTTAAAATTCACTTTCTGTAGGCTATGCCTGTTGGCCCATTCACTCCTAACAAGCCTGTTTTCTTCTTTCAACGTTGTCGTGGCCGAGTGGTTAAGGCGATGGACTAGAAATCCATTAGGAACTTCCTGCACAGGTTCAAATCCTGCCGACAACGAAAATGCATTTTTTTGACCCCTCCGGAGGTTGAAGTTTAGTCGTGTTTCTTATACCAATCACATCCTCTCAGATCTCCGCAAGTACATAGGGATTAGTTGTCCATTTGGGATAGGACTGCAGGCCATCTATCCCACTTCACACCTTTACACACCTGGTTATCCAGCCTTCTAGCTCTATAGGCCACAGTAGCATAGGTTACAGGTTTGTAGTCAAGCCACAGATTTCAGGTGAGATCCCATGATACACTCAACAATACAACAACACGATTCTCATGAATAACCATTAAGCCATTTGCTAAGATTTCCCCCATTTTGACATGTGGAAACCTGTTGTCACTCTTACCCTGACGGGAAGCTCCAGACACTTTTTTGGTCCTATCTGAGGCATTTTTAAATTCATGTCAAATTGGCCATATTCGGAAGACACTCTTATAGTCTGCAGGGTAATTGAACTGGCCACATCTAAAGTCAAGCCACAGGTAACAGGTGAGAAACCTTGTTAAACCCTAAAAGAAAAAGAAAAAACTTGATTCCATTGAAAATAACCATTAAGTCATTCAGGTCGCAGACTCCCCTATAGGCATGGTTTGAAACCCCCTCCTGACAACTTTTTAGCGCCTACATGTCATGCACCTTTGTAAAATCCAGTTGAAAAATAAATGACTTAAGGTAATGTAAATGACACCTAGTTAATATGAGTAGTGAATAACTATCGTATTTTTAATATTCTGCAAAAACAGCTAGTTGATGAGAGGCTGAAAGAGAATTGCAAGAATCGCGCAATTTCACAGGCGGGCCACAAACAGGCAAATAACAAAAATAATCTCGGAACGCAGAACTCGTCGGTCGTTGTCAGTGGATTGTATTGGCGGGAAGAACAAAAATATAGTCTGCAGGGTAATCGAAGTCGCCGCATCTAATGTCAAGTACTTCCGGCGCCGACAGAGATGGCCGCCTCGCTTCGCGTTCCTATGAAACTATGCAGTTTTTTGTTTTTTTACGTGTTATTTCTTACATTAATACCCCTTGTCATCTTAGGTTTCAATACATACAGTCGAGAAGAACTACTGAATATAAGATCAGCGTCAACTCACCATCAGTACGACCAAGAATATGTTTTTCGTGACGCGGATCCTGTGTTCTGCCTTACAAACAGGACAACGGAGCGGATCCCATGCAGCGACCCAAAAAAACGACTCCGAAAAAGAGGGAAACGAGGCGGTCTCTGGTCAGACTCCGGAGACGGGCACACCGTGCACCACTCCCTAGCATTCTTCTTGCCAATGTCCAGTCTCTTGACAACAAGGTTGATGAAATCCGAGCAAGGATAGCATTCCAGAGGGACATCAGAGACTGTAACGTTCTTTGCTTCACGGAAACGTGGCTCACTGGAGAGACGCTATCCGAGGCGGTGCAGCCAACGGGTTTCTCCACGCATCGCGCAGACAGAAACAAACATCTTTCTGGTAAGAAGAGGGGCGGGGGCGTGTGCCTTATGGCTAACGTGACATGGTGTGATGAAAGAAACATACAGGAACTCAAATCCTTCTGTTCACCTGATTTAGAATTCCTCACAATCAAATGTAGACCGCATTATCTACCAAGAGAATTCTCTTCGATTATAATCACAGCCGTATATATCCCCCCCCAAGCAGACACATCGATGGCTCTGAATGAACTTTATTTGACTCTTTGCAAACTGGAAACCATTTATCCGGAGGCTGCATTCATTGTAGCTGGGGATTTTAACAAGGCTAATCTGAAAACAAGACTCCCTAAATTTTATCAGCATATCGATTGCGCAACCAGGGGTGGAAAGACCTTGGATCATTGTTACTCTAACTTCCGCGACGCATATAAGGCCCTGCCCCGCCCCACTTTCGGAAAAGCTGACCACGACTCCATTTTGTTGATCCCTGCCTACAGACAGAAACTAAAACAAGAGGCTCCCACGCTGAGGTCTGTCCAACGCTGGTCCGACCAAGCTGACTCCACACTCCAAGACTGCTTCCATCACGTGGACTGGGACATGTTTCGTATTGCGTCAGACAACAACATTGACGAATACGCTGATTCGGTGTGCGAGTTCATTAGAACGTGCGTTGAAGATGTCGTTCCCATAGCAACGATTAAAACATTCCCTAACCAGAAACCGTGGATTGATGGCAGCATTCGCGTGAAACTGAAAGCGCGAACCACTGCTTTTAATCAGGGCAAGGTGTCTGGTAACATGACCGAATACAAACAGCGCAGCTATTCCCTCCGCAAGGCTATCAAACAAGCTAAGCGTCAGTACAGAGACAAAGTAGAATCTCAATTCAACGGCTCAGACACAAGAGGCATGTGGCAGGGTCTACAGTCAATCACGGACTACAGGAAGAAATCCAGCCCAGTCACGGACCAGGATGTCCTGCTCCCAGGCAGACTAAATAACTTTTTTGCCCGCTTTGAGGACAATACAGTGCCACTGACACGGCCTGCAACGAAAACATGCGTTCTCTCCTTCACTGCAGCCGAGGTGAGTAAGACATTTAAACGTGTTAACCCTCGCAAGGCTGCAGGCCCAGACGGCATCCCCAGCCGCGCCCTCAGAGCATGCGCAGACCAGCTGGTCGGTGTGTTTACGGACATATTCAATCAATCCCTATACCAGTCTGCTGTTCCCACATGCTTCAAGAGGGCCACCATTGTTCCTGTTCCCAAGAAAGCTAAGGTAACTGAGCTAAACGACTACCGCCCCGTAGCACTCACTTCCGTCATCATGAAGTGCTTTGAGAGACTAGTCAAGGACCATATCACCTCCACCCTACCTGACACCCTAGACCCACTCCAATTTGCTTACCGCCCAAATAGGTCCACAGACGATGCAATCTCAACCACACTGCACACTGCCCTAACCCATCTGGACAAGAGGAATACCTATGTGAGAATGCTGTTCATTGACTACAGCTCGGCATTCAACACCATAGTACCCTCCAAGCTCGTCATCAAGCTCGAGACCCTGGGTCTCGACCCCGCCCTGTGCAACTGGGTACTGGACTTCCTGACGGGCCGCCCCCAGGTGGTGAGGGTAGGCAACAACATCTCCTCCCCGCTGATCCTCAACACTGGGGCCCCACAAGGGTGCGTTCTGAGCCCTCTCCTGTACTCCCTGTTCACCCACGACTGCGTGGCCACGCACGCCTCCAACTCAATCATCAAGTTTGCGGACGACACAACAGTGGTAGGCTTGATTACCAACAACGACGAGACGGCCTACAGGGAGGAGGTGAGGGCCCTCGGAGTGTGGTGTCAGGAAAATAACCTCACACTCAACGTCAACAAAACTAAGGAGATGATTGTGGACTTCAGGAAACAGCAGAGGGAACACCCCCCTATCCACATCGATGGAACAGTAGTGGAGAGGGTAGCAAGTTTTAAGTTCCTCGGCATACACATCACAGACAAACTGAATTGGTCCACTCACACAGACAGCATTGTGAAGAAGGCGCAGCAGCGCCTCTTCAACCTCAGGAGGCTGAAGAAATTCGGCTTGTCACCAAAAGCACTCACAAACTTCTACAGATGCACAATCGAGAGCATCCTGGCGGGCTGTATCACCGCCTGGTACGGCAACTGCTCCGCCCTCAACCGTAAGGCTCTCCAGAGGGTAGTGAGGTCTGCACAACGCATCACCGGGGGCAAACTACCTGCCCTCCAGGACACCTACACCACCCGATGTCACAGGAAGGCCATAAAGATCATCAAAGACATCAACCACCCGAGCCACTGCCTGTTCACCCCGCTATCATCCAGAAGGCGAGGTCAGTACAGGTGCATCAAAGCTGGGACCTTAGAGACTGAAAAACAGCTTCTATCTCAAGGCCATCAGACTGTTAAACAGCCACCACTAACATTGAGTGGCTGCTGCCAACACACTGACACTGACTCAACTCCAGCCACTTTAATAATGGGAATTGATGGGAAATGATGTAAATATATCACTAGCCACTTTAAACAATGCTACCTTATATAATGTTACTTACCCTACATTATTCATCTCATATGCATACGTATATACTGTACTCTATATCATCGACTGTATCCTTATGTAATACATGTATCACTAGCCACTTTAATTAACTATGCCACTTTGTTTACATACTCATCTCATATGTATATACTGTACTCGATACCATCTACTGTATCTTGTCTATGCTGCTCTGTACCATCACTCATTCATATATCCTTATGTACATATTCTTTATCCCCTTACACTGTGTACAAGACAGTAGTTTTGGAATTGTTAGTTAGATTACTTGTTGGTTATTACTGCATTGTCGGAACTAGAAGCACAAGCATTTCGCTACACTCGCATTAACATCTGCTAACCATGTGTATGTGACAAATAACATTTGATTTGATTTGATTTGAAGTTACAGGTGAGCTGCCTTGTTAAACCCTAATAATAAATAATAACACGATTGCGTTGAAATGACTCATTAAGCCATTTGTAAGGATTTCCCCCATGTGGACCTGTTGTCACTCTTACCCTGATGGTTGCTGATATTTCCAGACACTTTTTCGGTCTTATCTGAGGAATTTTATCATTTATATCAGAATGGCCATGTTCTGATGCCAGTTTAGCGCTCATTCAATGACGATTTACTACTCTTTCCCATTGAAGGCCATATTGACGTTAAGTCAATGACTGGACTTTTTAATTTATAAAAACAAATGACTATTGAAAGTGCAAGTCAGTATCGTGCATAGTTGTTCTGGTCTCTGTGGTGATTTTAGAGCGTTGTTCATATTTCTACTTTTACCGCATACACTTTAACCCGATACCCAGTTACCGTGCTGTAGTCAGGATGGCCGAGCAGTCTAAGGCGCTGCGTTCAGGTCGCAGTCTCCCATGGAGGCGTGGGTTCAAATCCCACTTCTGACAGTTTTTTAGTGCCTCTCAGGAGTCATGCTGCTCAGCAGTAATAATAAGAATGATGAAATAACAACTTCACACAGTGAAATAACAATTCATAATAAACACTCTCAAATGCAGACCTTCTGGAGCTGAGCAAAGATCAAGGTTAAATAAGAAAACAGCTGGACTTAATAACAAATGAATGAGGGGAACATTTTGCGTTATTGCATTATAATGAGTTACTGCATTATCTTTCAGTTGTTAAATTTCACTTTCTGTAGGCTATGCCTGTTGGCCCATTCACTCCTAACAAGCCTGTTTTCTTCTGTCAACGTTGTCGTGGCCGAGTGGTTAAGGCGATGGACTAAAAATCCAATAGGGTCTTCCTGCGCAGGTTCAAATCCTGCCGACAACGAAAATGCTTTTTTTTGACCCCTCCGGAGGTTGAAGTTTAGTCGTGTTTCTTATACCAATCGCATCCTCTCAGATCTCCGCAAGTACATAGGGATTAGTTGTCCATTTGGGATAGGACTGCAGGCCATCTATCCCACTTCACACCTTTACACACCTGGTTATCCAGCCTTCTAGCTCTATAGGCCACAGTAGCATAGGTTACAG
Organism: Oncorhynchus mykiss; assembly: GCF_057628025.1. Classification (NCBI taxonomy): domain Eukaryota; kingdom Metazoa; phylum Chordata; class Actinopteri; order Salmoniformes; family Salmonidae; genus Oncorhynchus; species Oncorhynchus mykiss. The sequence goes on from NC_143037.1 coordinate 40,111,643, forward strand.
GTTTGTAGTCAAGCCACAGATTTCAGGTGAGATCCCATGATACACTCAACAATACAACAACACGATTCTCATGAATAACCATTAAGCCATTTGCTAAGATTTCCCCCATTTTGACATGTGGAAACCTGTTGTCACTCTTACCCTGACGGGAAGCTCCAGACACTTTTTTGGTCCTATCTGAGGCATTTTTAAATTCATGTCAAATTGGCCATATTCTGAAGACACTCTTATAGTCTGCAGGGTTATCGAACTGGCCACATCTAAAGTCAAGCCACAGGTAACAGGTGAGAAACCTTGTTAAACCCTAAAAGAAAAAGAAAAAACTCGATTGCATTGAAAATAACCATTAAGTCATTCAGGTCGCAGACTCCCCTATAGGCATGGTTTGAAACCCCCTCCTGACAACTTTTTAGCGCCTGCATGTCATGCACCTTTGTAAAATCCAGTTGAAAAATAAATGACTTAAGGTAACGTAAATGACACCTAGTTAATATGAGTAGTGAACAACTATCGTATTTTTAATATTCTGCAAAAACAGCTAGTTGATGAGAGGCTGAAAGAGAATTGCAAGAATCGCGCAATTTCACAGGCGGGCCCCAAACAGGCAAATAACAAAAATAATCTCGGAACGCAGAACTCGTCGGTCGTTGTCAGTGGATTGTATTGGCGGGAAGAACAAAAATATCGTCTGCAGGGTAATCGAAGTCGCCGCATCTAATGTCAAGTCACAGGTGAGCTGCCTTGTTAAACCCTAAAAATAAATAATAACACGATTGCGTTGAAATGACCCATTAAGCCATTTGTAAGGATTTCCCCCATGTGGACCTGTTGTCACTCTTACCCTGATGGTTGCTGATATTTCCAGACACTTTTTTAGTCTTATCTGAGGAATTTTATCATTTATATCAGAATGGCCATATTCTGATGCCAGTTTAGCGCTCATTCAATGGCGATTTACTACTCTTTCCCATTGAAGGCCATATTGAGGTTAAATCAATGACTGGACTTTTTAATTTATAAAAACAAATGACTATTGAAAGTGCAAGTCAGTATCGTGCATAGTTGTTCTGGTCTCTGTGGTGATTTTAGAGCGTTGTTCATATTTCTACTTTTACCGCATACACTTTAACCCGATACCCAGTTACTGTGCTGTAGTCAGGATGGCCGAGCGGTCTAAGGCGCTGCGTTCAGGTCGCAGTCTCCCATGGAGGCGTGTGTTCAAATCCCACTTCTGACAGTTTTTTAGTGCCTCTCAGGAGCCATGCTGCTCAGCAGTAATAATAAGAATGATGAAATAACAACTTCACACAGTGAAATAACAATTCATAATAAACACTCTCAAATGCAGACCTTCTGGAGCTGAGCAAAGATCAAGGTTAAATAAGAAAACAGCTGGACTTAATAACAAATGAATGAGGGGAACATTTTGTGTTATTGCATTATAATGAGTTACTGCATTATCTTTCAGTTGTTAAATTTCACTTTCTGTAGGCTATGCCTGTTGGCCCATTCACTCCTAACAAGCCTGTTTTCTTCTGTCAACGTTGTCGTGGCCGAGTGGTTAAGGCGATGGACTAGATATCCATTAAGATCTTCCTGTGCAGGTTCAAATCCTGCCGACAATGAAAATGCTTTTTTTTGACCCCTCCGGAGGTTGAAGTTTAGTCGTGTTTCTTATACCAATCGCATCCTCTCAGATCTCCGCAAGTACATAGGGATTAGTTGTCCATTTGGGATAGGACTGCAGGCCATCTGTCCCACTTCACACCTTTACACACCTGGTTATCCAGCCTTCTAACTCTATAGGCCACAGTAGCATAGGTTACAGGTTTGTAGTCAAGCCACAGATTTCAGGTGAGATCCCATGATACACTCAACAATACAACAACACGATTCTCATGAATAACCATTAAGCCATTTGCTAAGATTTCCCTTATTTTGACATGTGGAAACCTGTTGTCACTCTTACCCTGACGGGAAGCTCCAGACACTTTTTTGGTCCTATCTGAGGCATTTTTAAATTCATGTCAAATTGGCCATATTCTGAAGACACTCTTATAGTCTGCAGGGTAATCGAACTGGCCACATCTAAAGTCAAGCCGCAGGTAACAGGTGAGAAACCTTGTTAAACCCTAAAAGAAAAAGAAAAAACTTGATTGCATTGAAAATAACCATTAAGTCATTCAGGTCGCAGATTCCCCTATAGGCATGGTTTGAAACCCCCTCCTGACAACTTTTTAGCGCCTGCATGTCATGCACCTTTGTAAAATCCAGTTGAAAAATAAATGACTTAAGGTAACGTAAATGACACCTAGTTAATATGAGTAGTGAATAACTATCGTATTTTTAATATTCTGCAAAAACAGCTAGTTGATGAGAGGCTGAAAGAGAATTGCAAGAATTGCGCAATTTCACAGGCGGCCCCCAAACTGGCAAATAACAAAAATAATCTCGGAACGCAGAACTCGTCGGACGTTGTCAGTGGATTGTATTGGCGGGAAGAACAAAAATATAGTCTGCAGGGTAATCGAAGTCGCCGCATCTAATGTCAAGTCACAGGTGAGCTGCCTTGTTAAACCCTAAAAATAAATAATAACACAATTGCGTTGAAATGACCCATTAAGCCATTTGTAAGGATTTCCCCCATGTGGACCTGTTGTCACTCTTACCCTGATGGTTGCTGATATTTCCAGACACTTTTTCAGTCTTATCTGAGGAATTTTATCATTTATATCAGAATGGCCATATTCTGATGCCAGTTTAGCGCTCATTCAATGGCGATTTACTACTCTTTCCCATTGAAGGCCATATTGAGGTTAAATCAATGACTGGACTTTTTAATTTATGAAAAACAAATGACTATTGAAAGTGCAAGTCAGTATCGTGCATAGTTGTTCTGGTCTCTGTGGTGATTTTAGAGCGTTGTTCATATTTCTACTTTTACCGCATACACTTTAACCCGATACCCAGTTACTGTGCTGTAGTCAGGATGGCCGAGCGGTCTAAGGCGCTGCGTTCAGGTCGCAGTCTCCCATGGAGGCGTGGGTTCAAATCCCACTTCTGACAGTTTTTTAGTGCCTCTCAGGAGTCATGCTGCTCAGCAGTAATAATATGAATGATGAAATAACAACTTCACACAGTGAAATAACAATTCATAATAAACACTCTCAAATGCAGACCTTCTGGAGCTGAGGAAAGATCAAGGTTAAATAAGAAAACAGCTGGACTTAATAACAAATGAATGAGGGGAACATTTTGTGTTATTGCATTATAATGAGTTACTGCATTATCTTTCAGTTGTTAAATTTCACTTTCTGTAGGCTATGCCTGTTGGCCCATTCACTCCTAACAAGCCTGTTTTTTTCTGTCAATGTTGTCGTGGCCGAGTGGTTAAGGTGATGGACTAGAAATGCATTAGGATCTTCCTGCGTAGGTTCAAATCCTGCCGACAATGAAAACGCATTTTTTTGACCACTCCGGAGGTTGAAGTTTAGTCGTGTTTCTTATACCAATCGCATCCTCTCAGATCTCCGCAAGTACATAGGGATTAGTTGTCCATTTGGGATAGGACTGCAGGCCATCTATCCCACTTCACACCTTTACACACCTGGTTATCCAGCCTTCTAGCTCTATAGGCCACAGTAGCATAGGTTACAGGTTTGTAGTCAAGCCACAGATTTCAGGTGAGATCCCATGATACACTCAACAATACAACAACACGATTCTCATGAATAACCATTAAGCCATTTGCTAAGATTTCCCCCATTTTGACATGTGGAAACCTGTTGTCACTCTTACCCTGACGGGAAGCTCCAGACACTTTTTTGGTCCTATCTGAGGCATTTTTAAATTCATGTCAAATTGGCCATATTCTGAAGACACTCTTATAGTCTGCAGGGTTATCGAACTGGCCACATCTAAAGTCAAGCCACAGGTAACAGGTGAGAAACCTTGTTAAACCCTAAAAGAAAAAGAAAAAACTCGATTGCATTGAAAATAACCATTAAGTCATTCAGGTCGCAGACTCCCCTATAGGCATGGTTTGAAACCCCCTCCTGACAACTTTTTAGCGCCTGCATGTCATGCACCTTTGTAAAATCCAGTTGAAAAATAAATGACTTAAGGTAAGGTAAATGACACCTAGTTAATATGAGTAGTGAATAACTATCGTATTTTTAATATTCTGCAAAAACAGCTAGTTGATGAGAGGCTGAAAGAGAATTGCAAGAATTGCGCAATTTCACAGGCGGCCCCCAAACTGGCAAATAACAAAAATAATCTCGGAACGCAGAACTCGTCGGACGTTGTCAGTGGATTGTATTGGCGGGAAGAACAAAAATATCGTCTGCAGGGTAATCGAAGTCGCCGCATCTAATGTCAAGTCACAGGTGAGCTGCCTTGTTAAACCCTAAAAATAAATAATAACACAATTGCGTTGAAATGACCCATTAAGCCATTTGTAAGGATTTCCCCCATGTGGACCTGTTGTCACTCTTACCCTGATGGTTGCTGATATTTCCAGACACTTTTTCAGTCTTATCTGAGGAATTTTATCATTTATATCAGAATGGCCATATTCTGATGCCAGTTTAGCGCTCATTCAATGGCGATTTACTACTCTTTCCCATTGAAGGCCATATTGAGGTTAAATCAATGACTGGACTTTTTAATTTATGAAAAACAAATGACTATTGAAAGTGCAAGTCAGTATCGTGCATAGTTGTTCTGGTCTCTGTGGTGATTTTAGAGCGTTGTTCATATTTCTACTTTTACCGCATACACTTTAACCCGATACCCAGTTACTGTGCTGTAGTCAGGATGGCCGAGCGGTCTAAGGCGCTGCGTTCAGGTCGTAGTCTCCCATGGAGGCGTGCGTTCAAATCCCACTTCTGACAGTTTTTTAGTGCCTCTCAGGAGTCATGCTGCTCAGCAGTAATAATAAGAATGATGAAATAACAACTTCACACAGTGAAATAACAATTCATAATAAACACTCTCAAATGCAGACCTTCTGGAGCTGAGCAAAGATCAAGGTTAAATAAGAAAACAGCTGGACTTAATAACAAATGAATGAGGGGAACATTTTGTGTTATTGCATTATAATGAGTTACTGCATTATCTTTCAGTTGTTAAATTTCACTTTCTGTAGGCTATGCCTGTTGGCCCATTCACTCCTAACAAGCTTGTTTTCTTCTGTCAAAGTTGTCGTGGCCGAGTGGTTAAGGCGATGGACTAGAAATCCATTAGGATCTTCCTGTGCAGGTTCAAATCCTGCCGACAACGAAAATGCATTTTTTTGACCCCTCCGGAGGTTGAAGTTTAGTCGTGTTTCTTATACCAATCGCATCCTCTCAGATCTCCGCAAGTACATAGGGATTAGTTGTCCATTTGGGATAGGACTGCAGGCCATCTGTCCCACTTCACACCTTTACACACCTGGTTATCCAGCCTTCTAGCTCTATAGGCCACAGTAGCATAGGTTACAGGTTTGTAGTCAAGCCACAGATTTCAGGTGAGATCCCATGATACACTCAACAATACAACAACACGATTCTCATGAATAACCATGAAGCCATTTGCTAAGATTTCCCCCATTTTGACATGTGGAAACCTGTTGTCACTCTTACCCTGACGGGAAGCTCCAGACACTTTTTTGGTCCTATCTGAGGCATTTTTAAATTCATGTCAAATTGGCCATATTCTGAAGACACTCTTAGGCTGCAGGGTAATCGAACTGGCCACATCTAAAGTCAAGCCACAGGTAACAGGTGAGAAACCTTGTTAAACCCTAAAAGAAAAAGAAAAAACTTGATTGCATTGAAAATAACCATTAAGTCATTCAGGTCGCAGACTCCCCTATAGGCATGGTTTGAAACCCCCTCCTGACAATTTTTTAGCGCCTGCATGTCATGCACCTTTGTAAAATTCAGTTGAAAAATAAATTACTTAAGGTAACGTAAATGACACCTAGTTAATATGAGTAGTGAATAACTATCGTATTTTTAATATTCTGCAAAAACAGCTAGTTGATGAGAGGCTGAAAGAGAATTGCAAGAATCGCGCAATTTCACAGGTGGGCCCCAAACAGACAAATAACAAAAATAATCTCGGAACGCAGAACTCGTCGGTCGTTGTCAGTGGATTGTATTGGCGGGAAGAACAAAAATATCGTCTGCAGGGTAATCAAAGTCGCCGCATCTAATGTCAAGTCACAGGTGAGCTGCCTTGTTAAACCCTAAAAATAAATAATAACACGATTGCGTTGAAATGACTCATTAAGCCATTTGTAAGGATTTCCCCCATGTGGACCTGTTGTCACTCTTACCCTGATGGCTGCTGATATTTCCAGATACTTTTTCAGTCTTATCTGAGGAATTTTATCATTTATATCAGAATGGCCATATTCTGATGCCAGTTTAGCGCTCATTCAATGACGATTTACTACTCTTTCCCATTGAAGGCCATATTGAGGTTAAATCAATGACTGGACTTTTTAATTTATAAAAACAAATGACTATTGAAAGTGCAAGTCAGTATCGTGCATAGTTGTTCTGGTCTCTGTGGTGATTTTAGAGCGTTGTTCATATTTCTACTTTTACCGCATACACTTTAACCCGATACCCAGTTACTGTGCTGTAGTCAGGATGGCCGAGCGGTCTAAGGTGCTGCGTTCAGGTCGCAGTCTCCCATGGAGGCGTGGGTTCAAATCCCACTTCTGACAGCTTTTTAGTGCCTCTCAGGAGTCATGCTGCTCAGCAGTAATAATAAGAATGATGAAATAACAACTTCACACAGTGAAATAACAATTCATAATAAACACTCTCAAATGCAGACCTTCTGCAGCTGAGCAAAGATCAAGGTTAAATAAGAAAACAGCTGGACTTAATAACTAATGAATGAGGGGAACATTTTGTGTTATTGCATTATAATGAGTTTCTGCATTATCTTTCAGTTGTTAAATTTCACTTTCTGTAGGCTATGCCTGTTGGCCCATTCACTCCTAACAAGCCTGTTTTCTTCTGTCGACGTTGTCGTGGCCGAGTGGTTAAGGCGATGGACTAGAAATCCATTAGGATCTTCCAGCGCAGGTTCAAATCCTGCCGACAATGAAAATGCATTTTTTTGACCCCTCCGGAGTTTGAAGTTTAGTCGTGTTTCTTATACCAATCGCATCCTCTCAGATCTCCGCAAGTACATAGGGATTAGTTGTCCATTTGGGATAGGACTGCAGGCCATCTATCCCACTTCACACCTTTACACACCTGGTTATCCAGCCTTCTAGCTCTATAGGCCACAGTAGCATAGGTTACAGGTTTGTAGTCAAGCCACAGATTTCAGGTGAGATCCCATGATACACTCAACAATACAACAACACGATTCTCATGAATAACCATGAAGCCATTTGCTAAGATTTCCCCCATTTTGACATGTGGAAACCTGTTGTCACTCTTACCCTGACGGGAAGCTCCAGACACTTTTTTGGTCCTATCTGAGGCATTTTTAAATTCATGTCAAATTGGCCATATTCTGAAGACACTCTTATAGTCTGCAGGGTAATCAAACTGGCCACATCTAAAGTCAAGCCACAGGTAACAGGTGAGAAACCTTGTTAAACCCTAAAAGAAAAATAAAAAACTTGATTGCATTGAAAATAACCATTAAGTCATTCAGGTCGCAGACTCCCCTATAGGCATGGTTTGAAACCCCCTCCTGACAACTTTTTAGCGCCTGCATGTCATGCACCTTTGTAAAATCCAGTTGAAAAATAAATGACTTAATTTTAAGGTAACGTAAATGACACCTAGTTAATATGAGTAGTGAATAACTATCGTATTTTTAATATTCTGCAAAAACAGCTAGTTGATGAGAGGCTGAAAGAGAATTGCAAGAATCGCGCAATTTCACAGGCGGGCCCCAAACAGGCAAATAACAAAAATAATCTCGGAACGCAGAACTCGTCGGTCGTTGTCAGTGGATTGTATTGGCGGGAAGAACAAAAATATCGTCTGCAGGGTAATCAAAGTCGCCGCATCTAATGTCAAGTCACAGGTGAGCTGCCTTGTTAAACCCTAAAAATAAATAATAACACGATTGCGTTGAAATTACTCATTAAGCCATTTGTAAGGATTTCCCCCATGTGGACCTGTTGTCACTCTTACCCTGATGGTTGCTGATATTTCCAGACACTTTTTCAGTCTTATCTGAGGAATTTTATCATTTATATCAGAATGGCCATATTCTGATGCCAGTTTAGCGCTCATTCAATGACGATTTACTACTCTTTACCATTGAAGGCCATATTGAGGTTAAATCAATGACTGGACTTTTTAATTTATAAAAACAAATGACTATTGAAAGTGCAAGTCAGTATCGTGCATAGTTGTTCTGGTCTCTGTGGTGATTTTAGAGCGTTGTTCATATTTCTACTTTTACCGCATACACTTTAACCCGATACCCAGTTACTGTGCTGTAGTCAGGATGGCTGAGCGGTCTAAGGCGCTGCGTTCAGGTCGCAGTCTCCCATGGAGGCGTGGGTTCAAATCCCACTTCTGACAGTTTTTTAGTGCCTCTCAGGAGTCATGCTGCTCAGCAGTAATAATAAGAATGATGAAATAACAACTTCACACAGTGAAATAACAATTCATAATAAACACTCTCAAATGCAGACCTTCTGGAGCTGAGCAAAGATCAAGGTTAAATAAGAAAACAGCTGGACTTAATAACAAATGAATGAGGGGAACATTTTGTGTTATTGCATTATAATGAGTTACTGCATTATCTTTCAGTTGTTAAATTTCACTTTCTGTAGGCTATGCCTGTTGGCCCATTCACTCCTAACAAGCTTGTTTTCTTCTGTCAATGGTGTCGTGGCCGAGTGGTTAAGGCGATGGACTAGAAATCCATTAGGATCTTCCTGCGCAGGTTCAAATCCTGCCGACAACGAAAATGCATTTTTTTGACCCCTCCGGAGGTTGAAGTTTAGTCGTGTTTCTTATACCAATCGCATCCTCTCAGATCTCCGCAAGTACATAGGGATTAGTTGTCCATTTGGGATAGGACTGCAGGCCATCTGTCCCACTTCACACCTTTACACACCTGGTTATCCAGCCTTCTAGCTCTATAGGCCACAGTAGCATAGGTTACAGGTTTGTAGTCAAGCCACAGATTTCAGGTGAGATCCCATGATACACTCAACAATACAACAACACGAATCTCATGAATAACCATTAAGCCATTTGCTAAGATTTCCCCCATTTTGACATGTGGAAACCTGTTGTCACTCTTACCCTGACGGGAAGCTCCAGACACTTTTTTGGTCCTATCTGAGGCATTTTTAAATTCATGTCAAATTGGCCATATTCTGAAGACACTCTTAGGCTGCAGGGTAATCGAACTGGCCACATCTAAAGTCAAGCCACAGGTAACAGGTGATAAACCTTGTTAAACCCTAAAAGAAAAAGAAAAAACTTGATTGCATTGAAAATAACCATTAAGTCATTCAGGTCGCAGACTCCCCTATAGGCATGGTTTGAAACCCCCTCCTGACAATTTTTTAGCGCCTGCATGTCATGCACCTTTGTAAAATCCAGTTAAAAAATAAATGACTTAAGGTAACGTAAATGACACCTAGTTAATATGAGTAGTGAATAACTATCGTATTTTTAATATTCTGCAAAAACAGCTAGTTGATGAGAGGCTGAAAGAGAATTGCAAGAATCGCGCAATTTCACAGGCGGGCCCCAAACAGGCAAATAACAAAAATAATCTCGGAACGCAGAACTCGTCGGTCGTTGTCAGTGGATTGTATTGGCGGGAAGAACAAAAATATCGTCTGCAGGGTAATCGAAGTCGCCGCATCTAATGTAAAGTCACAGGTGAGCTGCCTTGTTAAACCCTAAAAATAAATAATAACACGATTGCGTTGAAATGACCCATTAAGCCATTTGTAAGGATTTCCCCCATGTGGACCTGTTGTCACTCTTACCTTGATGGTTGCTGATATTTCCAGACACTTTTTCAGTCTTATCTAAGGAATTTTATCATTTATATCAGAATGGCCATATTCTGATGCCAGTTTAGCGCTCATTCAATGACGATTTACTACTCTTTCCCATTGAAGGCCATATTGAGGTTAAATCAATGACTGGACTTTTTAATTTATAAAAACAAATGGCTATTGAAAGTGCAAGTCAGTATCATGCATAGTTGTTCTGGTCTCTGTGGTGATTTTAGAGCGTTGTTCATATTTCTACTTTTACCGCATACACTTTAACCCGATACCCAGTTACTGTGCTGTAGTCAGGATGGCCGAGCGGTCTAAGGCGCTGCGTTCAGGTCGCAGTCTCCCATGGAGGCGTGGGTTCAAATTCCACTTCTGACAGTTTTTTAGTGCCTCTCAGGAGTCATGCTGCTCAGCAGTAATAATAAGAATGATGAAATAACAACTTCACACAGTGAAATAACAATTCATAATAAACACTCTCAAATGCAGACCTTCTGCAGCTGAGCAAAGATCAAGGTTAAATAAGAAAACAGCTGGACTTAATAACAAATGAATGAGGGGAACATTTTGTGTTATTGCATTATAATGAGTTACTGCATTATCTTTCAGTTGTTAAATTTCACTTTCTGTAGGCTATGCCTGTTGGCCCATTCACTCCTAACAAGCCTGCTTTCTTCTGTCATAGTTGTCGTGGCCGAGTGGTTAAGGCGATGGACTAGAAATCCATTAGGATCTTCCTGCGCAGGTTCAAATCCTGCCGACAACGAAAATGCATTTTTTTGACCCCTCCGGAGGTTGAAGTTTAGTCGTGTTTCTTATACCAATCGCATCCTCTCAGATCTCCGCAAGTACATAGGGATTAGTTGTCCATTTGGGATAGGACTGCAGGCCATCTGTCCCACTTCACACCTTTACACACCTGGTTATCCAGCCTTCTAGCTCTATAGGCCACAGTAGCATAGGTTACAGGTTTGTAGTCAAGCCACAGATTTCAGGTGAGATCCCATGATACACTCAACAATACAACAACACGATTCTCATGAATAACCATGAAGCCATTTGCTAAGATTTCCCCCATTTTGACATGTGGAAACCTGTTGTCACTCTTACCCTGACGGGAAGCTCCAGACACTTTTTTGGTCCTATCTGAGGCATTTTTAAATTCATGTCAAATTGGCCATATTCTGAAGACACTCTTATAGTCTGCAGGGTAATCAAACTGGCCACATCTAAAGTCAAGCCACAGGTAACAGGTGAGAAACCTTGTTAAACCCTAAAAGAAAAATAAAAAACTTGATTGCATTGAAAATAACCATTAAGTCATTCAGGTCGCAGACTCCCCTATAGGCATGGTTTGAAACCCCCTCCTGACAACTTTTTAGCGCCTGCATGTCATGCACCTTTGTAAAATCCAGTTGAAAAATAAATGACTTAATTTTAAGGTAACGTAAATGACACCTAGTTAATATGAGTAGTGAATAACTATCGTATTTTTAATATTCTGCAAAAACAGCTAGTTGATGAGAGGCTGAAAGAGAATTGCAAGAATCGCGCAATTTCACAGGCGGGCCCCAAACAGGCAAATAACAAAAATAATCTCGGAACGCAGAACTCGTCGGTCGTTGTCAGTGGATTGTATTGGCGGGAAGAACAAAAATATCGTCTGCAGGGTAATCAAAGTCGCCGCATCTAATGTCAAGTCACAGGTGAGCTGCCTTGTTAAACCCTAAAAATAAATAATAACACGATTGCGTTGAAATTACTCATTAAGCCATTTGTAAGGATTTCCCCCATGTGGACCTGTTGTCACTCTTACCCTGATGGTTGCTGATATTTCCAGACACTTTTTCAGTCTTATCTGAGGAATTTTATCATTTATATCAGAATGGCCATATTCTGATGCCAGTTTAGCGCTCATTCAATGACGATTTACTACTCTTTACCATTGAAGGCCATATTGAGGTTAAATCAATGACTGGACTTTTTAATTTATAAAAACAAATGACTATTGAAAGTGCAAGTCAGTATCGTGCATAGTTGTTCTGGTCTCTGTGGTGATTTTAGAGCGTTGTTCATATTTCTACTTTTACCGCATACACTTTAACCCGATACCCAGTTACTGTGCTGTAGTCAGGATGGCTGAGCGGTCTAAGGCGCTGCGTTCAGGTCGCAGTCTCCCATGGAGGCGTGGGTTCAAATCCCACTTCTGACAGTTTTTTAGTGCCTCTCAGGAGTCATGCTGCTCAGCAGTAATAATAAGAATGATGAAATAACAACTTCACACAGTGAAATAACAATTCATAATAAACACTCTCAAATGCAGACCTTCTGGAGCTGAGCAAAGATCAAGGTTAAATAAGAAAACAGCTGGACTTAATAACAAATGAATGAGGGGAACATTTTGTGTTATTGCATTATAATGAGTTACTGCATTATCTTTCAGTTGTTAAATTTCACTTTCTGTAGGCTATGCCTGTTGGCCCATTCACTCCTAACAAGCTTGTTTTCTTCTGTCAATGGTGTCGTGGCCGAGTGGTTAAGGCGATGGACTAGAAATCCATTAGGATCTTCCTGCGCAGGTTCAAATCCTGCCGACAACGAAAATGCATTTTTTTGACCCCTCCGGAGGTTGAAGTTTAGTCGTGTTTCTTATACCAATCGCATCCTCTCAGATCTCCGCAAGTACATAGGGATTAGTTGTCCATTTGGGATAGGACTGCAGGCCATCTGTCCCACTTCACACCTTTACACACCTGGTTATCCAGCCTTCTAGCTCTATAGGCCACAGTAGCATAGGTTACAGGTTTGTAGTCAAGCCACAGATTTCAGGTGAGATCCCATGATACACTCAACAATACAACAACACGATTCTCATGAATAACCATTAAGCCATTTGCTAAGATTTCCCCCATTTTGACATGTGGAAACCTGTTGTCACTCTTACCCTGACGGGAAGCTCCAGACACTTTTTTGGTCCTATCTGAGGCATTTTTAAATTCATGTCAAATTGGCCATATTCTGAAGACACTCTTAGGCTGCAGGGTAATCGAACTGGCCACATCTAAAGTCAAGCCACAGGTAACAGGTGATAAACCTTGTTAAACCCTAAAAGAAAAAGAAAAAACTTGATTGCATTGAAAATAACCATTAAGTCATTCAGGTCGCAGACTCCCCTATAGGCATGGTTTGAAACCCCCTCCTGACAATTTTTTAGCGCCTGCATGTCATGCACCTTTGTAAAATCCAGTTGAAAAATAAATGACTTAAGGTAACGTAAATGACACCTAGTTAATATGAGTAGTGAATAACTATCGTATTTTTAATATTCTGCAAAAACAGCTAGTTGATGAGAGGCTGAAAGAGAATTGCAAGAATCGCGCAATTTCACAGGCGGGCCCCAAACAGGCAAATAACAAAAATAATCTCGGAACGCAGAACTCGTCGGTCGTTGTCAGTGGATTGTATTGGCGGGAAGAACAAAAATATCGTCTGCAGGGTAATCGAAGTCGCCGCATCTAATGTAAAGTCACAGGTGAGCTGCCTTGTTAAACCCTAAAAATAAATAATAACACGATTGCGTTGAAATGACCCATTAAGCCATTTGTAAGGATTTCCCCCATGTGGACCTGTTGTCACTCTTACCCTGATGGTTGCTGATATTTCCAGACACTTTTTCAGTCTTATCTAAGGAATTTTATCATTTATATCAGAATGGCCATATTCTGATGCCAGTTTAGCGCTCATTCAATGACGATTTACTACTCTTTCCCATTGAAGGCCATATTGAGGTTAAATCAATGACTGGACTTTTTAATTTATAAAAACAAATGGCTATTGAAAGTGCAAGTCAGTATCATGCATAGTTGTTCTGGTCTCTGTGGTGATTTTAGAGCGTTGTTCATATTTCTACTTTTACCGCATACACTTTAACCCGATACCCAGTTACTGTGCTGTAGTCAGGATGGCCGAGCGGTCTAAGGTGCTGCGTTCAGGTCGCAGTCTCCCATGGAGGCGTGGGTTCAAATTCCACTTCTGACAGTTTTTTAGTGCCTCTCAGGAGTCATGCTGCTCAGCAGTAATAATAAGAATGATGAAATAACAACTTCACACAGTGAAATAACAATTCATAATAAACACTCTCAAATGCAGACCTTCTGCAGCTGAGCAAAGATCAAGGTTAAATAAGAAAACAGCTGGACTTAATAACAAATGAATGAGGGGAACATTTTGTGTTATTGCATTATAATGAGTTACTGCATTATCTTTCAGTTGTTAAATTTCACTTTCTGTAGGCTATGCCTGTTGGCCCATTCACTCCTAACAAGCCTGCTTTCTTCTGTCATAGTTGTCGTGGCCGAGTGGTTAAGGCGATGGACTAGAAATCCATTAGGATCTTCCTGCGCAGGTTCAAATCCTGCCGACAACGAAAATGCATTTTTTTGACCCCTCCGGAGGTTGAAGTTTAGTCGTGTTTCTTATACCAATCGCATCCTCTCAGATCTCCGCAAGTACATAGGGATTAGTTGTCCATTTGGGATAGGACTGCAGGCCATCTGTCCCACTTCACACCTTTACACACCTGGTTATCCAGCCTTCTAGCTCTATAGGCCACAGTAGCATAGGTTACAGGTTTGTAGTCAAGCCACAGATTTCAGGTGAGATCCCATGATACACTCAACAATACAACAACACGATTCTCATGAATAACCATTAAGCCATTTGCTAAGATTTCCCCCATTTTGACATGTGGAAACCTGTTGTCACTCTTACCCTGACGGGAAGCTCCAGACACTTTTTTGGTCCTATCTGAGGCATTTTTAAATTCATGTCAAATTGGCCATATTCTGAAGACACTCTTAGGCTGCAGGGTAATCGAACTGGCCACATCTAAAGTCAAGCCACAGGTAACAGGTGAGAAACCTTGTTAAACCCTAAAAGAAAAAGAAAAAACTCGATTGCATTGAAAATAACCATTAAGTCATTCAGGTCGCAGACTCCCCTATAGGCATGGTTTGAAACCCCCTCCTGACAACTTTTTAGCGCCGGCATGTCATGCACCTTTGTAAAATCCAGTTGAAAAATAAATGACTTAAGGTAACGTAAATGACACCTAGTTAATATGAGTAGTGAATAACTATCGTATTTTTAATATTCTGCAAAAACAGCTAGTTGATGAGAGGCTGAAAGAGAATTGCAAGAATCGCGCAATTTCACAGGCGGGCCCCAAACAGGCAAATAACAAAAATAATCTCGGAACGCAGAACTCGTCGGTCGTTGTCAGTGGATTGTATTGGCGGGAAGAACAAAAATATCGTCTGCAGGGTAATCGAAGTCGCCGCATCTAATGTCAAGTCACAGGTGAGCTGCCTTGTTAAACCCTAAAAATAAATAATAACACGATTGCGTTGAAATGACCCATTAAGCCATTTGTAAGGATTTCCCCCATGTGGACCTGTTGTCACTCTTACCCTGATGGTTGCTGATATTTCCAGACACTTTTTCAGTCTTATCTAAGGAATTTTATCATTTATATCAGAATGGCCATATTCTGATGCCAGTTTAGCGCTCATTCAATGGCGATTTACTACTCTTTCCCATTGAAGGCCATATTGAGGTTAAATCAATGACTGGACTTTTTAATTTATAAAAACAAATGACTATTGAAAGTGCAAGTCAGTATTGTGCATAGTTGTTCTGGTCTCTGTGGTGATTTTAGAGCGTTGTTCATATTTCTACTTTTACCGCATACACTTTAACCCGATACCCAGTTACTGTGCTGTAGTCAGGATGGCCGAGCGGTCTAAGGCGCTGCGTTCAGGTCGCAGTCTCCCATGGAGGCGTGGGTTCAAATTCCACTTCTGACAGTTTTTTAGTGCCTCTCAGGAGTCATGCTGCTCAGCAGTAATAATAAGAATGATGAAATAACAACTTCACACAGTGAAATAACAATTCATAATAAACACTCTCAAATGCAGACCTTCTGCAGCTGAGCAAAGATCAAGGTTAAATAAGAAAACAGCTGGACTTAATAACAAATGAATGAGGGGAACATTTTGTGTTATTGCATTATAATGAGTTACTGCATTATCTTTCAGTTGTTAAATTTCACTTTCTGTAGGCTATGCCTGTTGGCCCATTCACTCCTAACAAGCCTGCTTTCTTCTGTCATAGTTGTCGTGGCCGAGTGGTTAAGGCGATGGACTAGAAATCCATTAGGATCTTCCTGCGCAGGTTCAAATCCTGCCGACAACGAAAATGCATTTTTTTGACCCCTCCGGAGGTTGAAGTTTAGTCGTGTTTCTTATACCAATCGCATCCTCTCAGATCTCCGCAAGTACATAGGGATTAGTTGTCCATTTGGGATAGGACTGCAGGCCATCTGTCCCACTTCACACCTTTACACACCTGGTTATCCAGCCTTCTAGCTCTATAGGCCACAGTAGCATAGGTTACAGGTTTGTAGTCAAGCCACAGATTTCAGGTGAGATCCCATGATACACTCAACAATACAACAACACGAATCTCATGAATAACCATTAAGCCATTTGCTAAGATTTCCCCCATTTTGACATGTGGAAACCTGTTGTCACTCTTACCCTGACGGGAAGCTCCAGACACTTTTTTGGTCCTATCTGAGGCATTTTTAAATTCATGTCAAATTGGCCATATTCTGAAGACACTCTTAGGCTGCAGGGTAATCGAACTGGCCACATCTAAAGTCAAGCCACAGGTAACAGGTGATAAACCTTGTTAAACCCTAAAAGAAAAAGAAAAAACTTGATTGCATTGAAAATAACCATTAAGTCATTCAGGTCGCAGACTCCCCTATAGGCATGGTTTGAAACCCCCTCCTGACAATTTTTTAGCGCCTGCATGTCATGCACCTTTGTAAAATCCAGTTGAAAAATAAATGACTTAAGGTAACGTAAATGACACCTAGTTAATATGAGTAGTGAATAACTATCGTATTTTTAATATTCTGCAAAAACAGCTAGTTGATGAGAGGCTGAAAGAGAATTGCAAGAATCGCGCAATTTCACAGGCGGGCCCCAAACAGGCAAATAACAAAAATAATCTCGGAACGCAGAACTCGTCGGTCGTTGTCAGTGGATTGTATTGGCGGGAAGAACAAAAATATCGTCTGCAGGGTAATCGAAGTCGCCGCATCTAATGTAAAGTCACAGGTGAGCTGCCTTGTTAAACCCTAAAAATAAATAATAACACGATTGCGTTGAAATGACCCATTAAGCCATTTGTAAGGATTTCCCCCATGTGGACCTGTTGTCACTCTTACCCTGATGGTTGCTGATATTTCCAGACACTTTTTCAGTCTTATCTAAGGAATTTTATCATTTATATCAGAATGGCCATATTCTGATGCCAGTTTAGCGCTCATTCAATGACGATTTACTACTCTTTCCCATTGAAGGCCATATTGAGGTTAAATCAATGACTGGACTTTTTAATTTATAAAAACAAATGGCTATTGAAAGTGCAAGTCAGTATCATGCATAGTTGTTCTGGTCTCTGTGGTGATTTTAGAGCGTTGTTCATATTTCTACTTTTACCGCATACACTTTAACCCGATACCCAGTTAC
Source organism: Oncorhynchus mykiss (assembly GCF_057628025.1). NCBI lineage: Eukaryota > Metazoa > Chordata > Actinopteri > Salmoniformes > Salmonidae > Oncorhynchus > Oncorhynchus mykiss. Next base: position 40,129,244 of record NC_143037.1, read on the forward strand.
TGTGCTGTAGTCAGGATGGCCGAGCGGTCTAAGGCGCTGCGTTCAGGTCGCAGTCTCCCATGGAGGCGTGGGTTCAAATTCCACTTCTGACAGTTTTTTAGTGCCTCTCAGGAGTCATGCTGCTCAGCAGTAATAATAAGAATGATGAAATAACAACTTCACACAGTGAAATAACAATTCATAATAAACACTCTCAAATGCAGACCTTCTGCAGCTGAGCAAAGATCAAGGTTAAATAAGAAAACAGCTGGACTTAATAACAAATGAATGAGGGGAACATTTTGTGTTATTGCATTATAATGAGTTACTGCATTATCTTTCAGTTGTTAAATTTCACTTTCTGTAGGCTATGCCTGTTGGCCCATTCACTCCTAACAAGCCTGCTTTCTTCTGTCATAGTTGTCGTGGCCGAGTGGTTAAGGCGATGGACTAGAAATCCATTAGGATCTTCCTGCGCAGGTTCAAATCCTGCCGACAACGAAAATGCATTTTTTTGACCCCTCCGGAGGTTGAAGTTTAGTCGTGTTTCTTATACCAATCGCATCCTCTCAGATCTCCGCAAGTACATAGGGATTAGTTGTCCATTTGGGATAGGACTGCAGGCCATCTGTCCCACTTCACACCTTTACACACCTGGTTATCCAGCCTTCTAGCTCTATAGGCCACAGTAGCATAGGTTACAGGTTTGTAGTCAAGCCACAGATTTCAGGTGAGATCCCATGATACACTCAACAATACAACAACACGATTCTCATGAATAACCATGAAGCCATTTGCTAAGATTTCCCCCATTTTGACATGTGGAAACCTGTTGTCACTCTTACCCTGACGGGAAGCTCCAGACACTTTTTTGGTCCTATCTGAGGCATTTTTAAATTCATGTCAAATTGGCCATATTCTGAAGACACTCTTATAGTCTGCAGGGTAATCAAACTGGCCACATCTAAAGTCAAGCCACAGGTAACAGGTGAGAAACCTTGTTAAACCCTAAAAGAAAAATAAAAAACTTGATTGCATTGAAAATAACCATTAAGTCATTCAGGTCGCAGACTCCCCTATAGGCATGGTTTGAAACCCCCTCCTGACAACTTTTTAGCGCCTGCATGTCATGCACCTTTGTAAAATCCAGTTGAAAAATAAATGACTTAATTTTAAGGTAACGTAAATGACACCTAGTTAATATGAGTAGTGAATAACTATCGTATTTTTAATATTCTGCAAAAACAGCTAGTTGATGAGAGGCTGAAAGAGAATTGCAAGAATCGCGCAATTTCACAGGCGGGCCCCAAACAGGCAAATAACAAAAATAATCTCGGAACGCAGAACTCGTCGGTCGTTGTCAGTGGATTGTATTGGCGGGAAGAACAAAAATATCGTCTGCAGGGTAATCAAAGTCGCCGCATCTAATGTCAAGTCACAGGTGAGCTGCCTTGTTAAACCCTAAAAATAAATAATAACACGATTGCGTTGAAATTACTCATTAAGCCATTTGTAAGGATTTCCCCCATGTGGACCTGTTGTCACTCTTACCCTGATGGTTGCTGATATTTCCAGACACTTTTTCAGTCTTATCTGAGGAATTTTATCATTTATATCAGAATGGCCATATTCTGATGCCAGTTTAGCGCTCATTCAATGACGATTTACTACTCTTTACCATTGAAGGCCATATTGAGGTTAAATCAATGACTGGACTTTTTAATTTATAAAAACAAATGACTATTGAAAGTGCAAGTCAGTATCGTGCATAGTTGTTCTGGTCTCTGTGGTGATTTTAGAGCGTTGTTCATATTTCTACTTTTACCGCATACACTTTAACCCGATACCCAGTTACTGTGCTGTAGTCAGGATGGCTGAGCGGTCTAAGGCGCTGCGTTCAGGTCGCAGTCTCCCATGGAGGCGTGGGTTCAAATCCCACTTCTGACAGTTTTTTAGTGCCTCTCAGGAGTCATGCTGCTCAGCAGTAATAATAAGAATGATGAAATAACAACTTCACACAGTGAAATAACAATTCATAATAAACACTCTCAAATGCAGACCTTCTGGAGCTGAGCAAAGATCAAGGTTAAATAAGAAAACAGCTGGACTTAATAACAAATGAATGAGGGGAACATTTTGTGTTATTGCATTATAATGAGTTACTGCATTATCTTTCAGTTGTTAAATTTCACTTTCTGTAGGCTATGCCTGTTGGCCCATTCACTCCTAACAAGCTTGTTTTCTTCTGTCAATGGTGTCGTGGCCGAGTGGTTAAGGCGATGGACTAGAAATCCATTAGGATCTTCCTGCGCAGGTTCAAATCCTGCCGACAACGAAAATGCATTTTTTTGACCCCTCCGGAGGTTGAAGTTTAGTCGTGTTTCTTATACCAATCGCATCCTCTCAGATCTCCGCAAGTACATAGGGATTAGTTGTCCATTTGGGATAGGACTGCAGGCCATCTGTCCCACTTCACACCTTTACACACCTGGTTATCCAGCCTTCTAGCTCTATAGGCCACAGTAGCATAGGTTACAGGTTTGTAGTCAAGCCACAGATTTCAGGTGAGATCCCATGATACACTCAACAATACAACAACACGATTCTCATGAATAACCATTAAGCCATTTGCTAAGATTTCCCCCATTTTGACATGTGGAAACCTGTTGTCACTCTTACCCTGACGGGAAGCTCCAGACACTTTTTTGGTCCTATCTGAGGCATTTTTAAATTCATGTCAAATTGGCCATATTCTGAAGACACTCTTAGGCTGCAGGGTAATCGAACTGGCCACATCTAAAGTCAAGCCACAGGTAACAGGTGATAAACCTTGTTAAACCCTAAAAGAAAAAGAAAAAACTTGATTGCATTGAAAATAACCATTAAGTCATTCAGGTCGCAGACTCCCCTATAGGCATGGTTTGAAACCCCCTCCTGACAATTTTTTAGCGCCTGCATGTCATGCACCTTTGTAAAATCCAGTTGAAAAATAAATGACTTAAGGTAACGTAAATGACACCTAGTTAATATGAGTAGTGAATAACTATCGTATTTTTAATATTCTGCAAAAACAGCTAGTTGATGAGAGGCTGAAAGAGAATTGCAAGAATCGCGCAATTTCACAGGCGGGCCCCAAACAGGCAAATAACAAAAATAATCTCGGAACGCAGAACTCGTCGGTCGTTGTCAGTGGATTGTATTGGCGGGAAGAACAAAAATATCGTCTGCAGGGTAATCGAAGTCGCCGCATCTAATGTAAAGTCACAGGTGAGCTGCCTTGTTAAACCCTAAAAATAAATAATAACACGATTGCGTTGAAATGACCCATTAAGCCATTTGTAAGGATTTCCCCCATGTGGACCTGTTGTCACTCTTACCCTGATGGTTGCTGATATTTCCAGACACTTTTTCAGTCTTATCTAAGGAATTTTATCATTTATATCAGAATGGCCATATTCTGATGCCAGTTTAGCGCTCATTCAATGACGATTTACTACTCTTTCCCATTGAAGGCCATATTGAGGTTAAATCAATGACTGGACTTTTTAATTTATAAAAACAAATGGCTATTGAAAGTGCAAGTCAGTATCATGCATAGTTGTTCTGGTCTCTGTGGTGATTTTAGAGCGTTGTTCATATTTCTACTTTTACCGCATACACTTTAACCCGATACCCAGTTACTGTGCTGTAGTCAGGATGGCCGAGCGGTCTAAGGCGCTGCGTTCAGGTCGCAGTCTCCCATGGAGGCGTGGGTTCAAATTCCACTTCTGACAGTTTTTTAGTGCCTCTCAGGAGTCATGCTGCTCAGCAGTAATAATAAGAATGATGAAATAACAACTTCACACAGTGAAATAACAATTCATAATAAACACTCTCAAATGCAGACCTTCTGCAGCTGAGCAAAGATCAAGGTTAAATAAGAAAACAGCTGGACTTAATAACAAATGAATGAGGGGAACATTTTGTGTTATTGCATTATAATGAGTTACTGCATTATCTTTCAGTTGTTAAATTTCACTTTCTGTAGGCTATGCCTGTTGGCCCATTCACTCCTAACAAGCCTGCTTTCTTCTGTCATAGTTGTCGTGGCCGAGTGGTTAAGGCGATGGACTAGAAATCCATTAGGATCTTCCTGCGCAGGTTCAAATCCTGCCGACAACGAAAATGCATTTTTTTGACCCCTCCGGAGGTTGAAGTTTAGTCGTGTTTCTTATACCAATCGCATCCTCTCAGATCTCCGCAAGTACATAGGGATTAGTTGTCCATTTGGGATAGGACTGCAGGCCATCTGTCCCACTTCACACCTTTACACACCTGGTTATCCAGCCTTCTAGCTCTATAGGCCACAGTAGCATAGGTTACAGGTTTGTAGTCAAGCCACAGATTTCAGGTGAGATCCCATGATACACTCAACAATACAACAACACGATTCTCATGAATAACCATGAAGCCATTTGCTAAGATTTCCCCCATTTTGACATGTGGAAACCTGTTGTCACTCTTACCCTGACGGGAAGCTCCAGACACTTTTTTGGTCCTATCTGAGGCATTTTTAAATTCATGTCAAATTGGCCATATTCTGAAGACACTCTTATAGTCTGCAGGGTAATCAAACTGGCCACATCTAAAGTCAAGCCACAGGTAACAGGTGAGAAACCTTGTTAAACCCTAAAAGAAAAATAAAAAACTTGATTGCATTGAAAATAACCATTAAGTCATTCAGGTCGCAGACTCCCCTATAGGCATGGTTTGAAACCCCCTCCTGACAACTTTTTAGCGCCTGCATGTCATGCACCTTTGTAAAATCCAGTTGAAAAATAAATGACTTAATTTTAAGGTAACGTAAATGACACCTAGTTAATATGAGTAGTGAATAACTATCGTATTTTTAATATTCTGCAAAAACAGCTAGTTGATGAGAGGCTGAAAGAGAATTGCAAGAATTGCGCAATTTCACAGGCGGCCCCCAAACTGGCAAATAACAAAAATAATCTCGGAACGCAGAACTCGTCGGACGTTGTCAGTGGATTGTATTGGCGGGAAGAACAAAAATATAGTCTGCAGGGTAATCGAAGTCGCCGCATCTAATGTCAAGTCACAGGTGAGCTGCCTTGTTAAACCCTAAAAATAAATAATAACACAATTGCGTTGAAATGACCCATTAAGCCATTTGTAAGGATTTCCCCCATGTGGACCTGTTGTCACTCTTACCCTGATGGTTGCTGATATTTCCAGACACTTTTTCAGTCTTATCTGAGGAATTTTATCATTTATATCAGAATGGCCATATTCTGATGCCAGTTTAGCGCTCATTCAATGACGATTTACTACTCTTTCCCATTGAAGGCCATATTGAGGTTAAATCAATGACTGGACTTTTTAATTTATAAAAACAAATGACTATTGAAAGTGCAAGTCAGTATCGTGCATAGTTGTTCTGGTCTCTGTGGTGATTTTAGAGCGTTGTTCATATTTCTACTTTTACCGCATACACTTTAACCCGATACCCAGTTACTGTGCTGTAGTCAGGATGGCCGAGCGGTCTAAGGCGTTGCGTTCAGTTCGCAGTCTCCCATGGAGGCGTGGGTTCAAATCCCACTTCTGACAGTTTTTTAGTGCCTCTCAGGAGTCATGCTGCTCAGCAGTAATAATAAGAATGATGAAATAACAACTTCACACAGTGAAATAACAATTCATAATAAACACTCTCAAATGCAGACCTTCTGGAGCTGAGCAAAGATCAAGGTTAAATAAGAAAACAGCTGGACTTAATAACAAATGAATGAGGGGAACATTTTGTGTTATTGCATTATAATGAGTTACTGCATTATCTTTCAGTTGTTAAATTTCACTTTCTGTAGGCTATGCCTGTTGGCCCATTCACTCCTAACAAGCTTGTTTTCTTCTGTCAACGTTGTCGTGGCCGAGTGGTTAAGGCGATGGACTAGAAATCCATTAGGATCTTCCTGCGCAGGTTCAAATCCTGCCGACAACGAAAATGCATTTTTTTTGACCCCTCCGGAGGTTGAAGTTTAGTCGTGTTTCTTATACCAATCGCATCCTCTCAGATCTCCGCAAGTACATAGGGATTAGTTGTCCATTTGGGATAGGACTGCAGGCCATCTGTCCCACTTCACACCTTTACACACCTGGTTATCCAGCCTTCTAGCTCTATAGGCCACAGTAGCATAGGTTACAGGTTTGTAGTCAAGCCACAGATTTCAGGTGAGATCCCATGATACACTCAACAATACAACAACACGATTCTCATGAATAACCATTAAGCCATTTGCTAAGATTTCCCCCATTTTGACATGTGGAAACCTGTTGTCACTCTTACCCTGACGGGAAGCTCCAGACACATTTTTGGTCCAATCTGAGGCATTTTTAAATTGATGTCAAATTGGCCATATTCTGAAGACACTCTTATAGTCTGCAGGGTAATCGAACTGGCCACATCTAAAGTCAAGCCACAGGTAACAGGTGAGAAACCTTGTTAAACCCTAAAAGAAAAAGAAAAAACTCAATTGCATTGAAAATAACCATTAAGTCATTCAGGTCGCAGACTCCCCTATAGGCATGGTTTGAAACCCCCTCCTGACAACTTTTTAGCGCCTGCATGTCATGCACCTTTGTAAAATCCAGTTGAAAAATAAATGACTTAAGGTAACGTAAATGACACCTAGTTAATATGAGTAGTGAATAACTATCGTATTTGTAATATTCTGCAAAAACAGCTAGTTGATGAGAGGCTGAAAGAGAATTGCAAGAATCGCGCAATTTCACAGGCGGGCCCCAAACAGGCAAATAACAAAAATAATCTAGGAACGCAGAACTCGTCGGTCGTTGTCAGTGGATTGTATTGGCGGGAAGAACAAAAATATCGTCTGCAGGGTAATCAAAGTCGCCGCATCTAATGTCAAATCACAGGTGAGCTGCCTTGTTAAACCCTGAAAATAAATAATAACACGATTGCGTTGAAATGACTCATTAAGCCATTTGTAAGGATTTCCCCCATGTGGACCTGTTGTCACTCTTACCCTGATGGTTGCTGATATTTCCAGACACTTTTTCAGTCTTATCTGAGGAATTTTATCATTTATATCAGAATGGCCATATTCTGATGCCAGTTTAGCGCTCATTCAATGACGATTTACTACTCTTTCCCATTGAAGGCCATATTGAGGTTAAATCAATGACTGGACTTTTTAATTTATAAAAACAAATGACTATTGAAAGTGCAAGTCAGTATCGTGCATAGTTGTTCTGGTCTCTGTGGTGATTTTAGAGCGTTGTTCATATTTCTACTTTTACCGCATACACTTTAACCCGATACCCAGTTACTGTGCTGTAGTCAGGATGGCCGAGCGGTCTAAGGCGTTGCGTTCAGTTCGCAGTCTCCCATGGAGGCGTGGGTTCAAATCCCACTTCTGACAGTTTTTTAGTGCCTCTCAGGAGTCATGCTGCTCAGCAGTAATAATAAGAATGATGAAATAACAACTTCACACAGTGAAATAACAATTCATAATAAACACTCTCAAATGCAGACCTTCTGGAGCTGAGCAAAGATCAAGGTTAAATAAGAAAACAGCTGGACTTAATAACAAATGAATGAGGGGAACATTTTGTGTTATTGCATTATAATGAGTTACTGCATTATCTTTCAGTTGTTAAATTTCACTTTCTGTAGGCTATGCCTGTTGGCCCATTCACTCCTAACAAGCTTGTTTTCTTCTGTCAACGTTGTCGTGGCCGAGTGGTTAAGGTGATGGACTAGAAATCCATTAGGATCTTCCTGCGCAGGTTCAAATCCTGCCGACAACGAAAATGCATTTTTTTTGACCCCTCCGGAGGTTGAAGTTTAGTCGTGTTTCTTATACCAATCGCATCCTCTCAGATCTCCGCAAGTACATAGGGATTAGTTGTCCATTTGGGATAGGACTGCAGGCCATCTGTCCCACTTCACACCTTTACACACCTGGTTATCCAGCCTTCTAGCTCTATAGGCCACAGTAGCATAGGTTACAGGTTTGTAGTCAAGCCACAGATTTCAGGTGAGATCCCATGATACACTCAACAATACAACAACACGATTCTCATGAATAACCATTAAGCCATTTGCTAAGATTTCCCCCATTTTGACATGTGGAAACCTGTTGTCACTCTTACCCTGACGGGAAGCTCCAGACACATTTTTGGTCCAATCTGAGGCATTTTTAAATTGATGTCAAATTGGCCATATTCTGAAGACACTCTTATAGTCTGCAGGGTAATCGAACTGGCCACATCTAAAGTCAAGCCACAGGTAACAGGTGAGAAACCTTGTTAAACCCTAAAAGAAAAAGAAAAAACTCAATTGCATTGAAAATAACCATTAAGTCATTCAGGTCGCAGACTCCCCTATAGGCATGGTTTGAAACCCCCTCCTGACAATTTTTTAGCGCCTGCATGTCATGCACCTTTGTAAAATCCAGTTGAAAAATAAATGACTTAAGGTAACGTAAATGACACCTAGTTAATATGAGTAGTGAATAACTATCGTATTTTTAATATTCTGCAAAAACAGCTAGTTGATGAGAGGCTGAAAGAGAATTGCAAGAATCGCGCAATTTCACAGGCGGGCCCCAAACAGGCAAATAACAAAAATAATCTCGGAACGCAGAACTCGTCGGTCGTTGTCAGTGGATTGTATTGGCGGGAAGAACAAAAATATTGTCTGCAGGGTAATCAAAGTCGCCGCATCTAATGTCAAGTCACAGGTGAGCTGCCTTGTTAAACCCTAAAAATAAATAATAACACGATTGCGTTGAAATGACTCATTAAGCCATTTGTAAGGATTTCCCCAATGTGGACCTGTTGTCACTCTTACCCTGATGGTTGCTGATATTTCCAGACACTTTTTCAGTCTTATCTGAGGAATTGTATCATTTATATCAGAATGGCCATATTCTGATGCCAGTTTAGCGCACATTCAATGACGATTTACTACTCTTTCCCATTGAAGGCCATATTGAGGTTAAATCAATGACTGGACTTTTTAATTTATAAAAACAAATGACTATTGAAAGTGCAAGTCAGTATCGTGCATAGTTGTTCTGGTCTCTGTGGTGATTTTAGAGCGTTGTTCATATTTCTACTTTTACCGCATACACTTTAACCCGATACCCAGTTACTGTGCTGTAGTCTGGATGGCCGAGCGGTCTAAGGCGCTGCGTTCAGGTCGCAGTCTCCCATGGAGGCGTGGGTTCAAATCCCACTTCTGACAGTTTTTTAGTGCCTCTCAGGAGTCATGCTGCTCAGCAGTAATAATAAGAATGATGAAATAACAACTTCACACAGTGAAATAACAATTCATAATAAACACTCTCAAATGCAGACCTTCTGGAGCTGAGCAAAGATCAAGGTTAAATAAGAAAACAGCTGGACTTAATAACAAATGAATGAGGGGAACATTTTGTGTTATTGCATTATAATGAGTTACTGCATTATCTTTCAGTTGTTAAATTTCACTTTCTGTAGGCTATGCCTGTTGGCCCATTCACTCCTAACAAGCTTGTTTTCTTCTGTCAACGTTGTCGTGGCCGAGTGGTTAAGGCGATGGACTAGAAAACCGTTAGGATCTTCCTGCGCAGGTTCAAATCCTGCCGACAACGAAAATGCATTTTTTTGACCCCTCCGGAGGTTGAAGTTTAGTCGTGTTTCTTATACCAATCGCATCCTCTCAGATCTCCGCAAGTACATAGGGATTAGTTGTCCATTTGGGATAGGACTGCAGGCCATCTGTCCCACTTCACACCTTTACACACCTGGTTATCCAGCCTTCTAGCTCTATAGGCCACAGTAGCATAGGTTACAGGTTTGTAGTCAAGCCACAGATTTCAGGTGAGATCCCATGATACACTCAACAATACAACAACACGATTCTCATGAATAACCATGAAGCCATTTGCTAAGATTTCCCCCATTTTGACATGTGGAAACCTGTTGTCACTCTTACCCTGACGGGAAGCTCCAGACACTTTTTTGGTCCAATCTGAGGCATTTTTAAATTGATGTCAAATTGGCCATATTCTGAAGACACTCTTAGGCTGCAGGGTAATCGAACTGGCCACATCTAAAGTCAAGCCACAGGTAACAGGTGAGAAACCTTGTTAAACCCTAAAAGAAAAAGAAAAAACTCGATTGCATTGAAAATAACCATTAAGTCATTCAGGTCGCAGACTCCCCTATAGGCATGGTTTGAAACCCCCTCCTGACAATTTTTTAGCGCCTGCACCTTTGTAAAATCCAGTTGAAAAATAAATGACTTAAGGTAACGTAAATGACACCTAGTTAATATGAGTAGTGAATAACTATTGTATTTTTAATATTCTGCAAAAACAGCTAGTTGATGAGAGGATGAAAGAGAATTGCAAGAATCGCGCAATTTCACAGGCGGGCCCCAAACAGGCAAATAACAAAAATAATCTCGGAACGCAGAACTCGTCGGTCGTTGTCAGTGGATTGTATTGGCGGGAAGAACAAAAATATCGTCTGCAGGGTAATCAAAGTCGCCGCATCTAATGTCAAGTCACAGGTGAGCTGCCTTGTTAAACCCTAAAAATAAATAATAACACGATTGTGTTGAAATGACTCATTAAGCCATTTGTAAGGATTGAATGAGGGGAACATGTGGACCTGTTGTCACTCTTACCCTGATGGTTGCTGATATTTCCAGACACTTTTTCAGTCTTATCTGAGGAATTTTATCATTTATATCAGAATGGCCATATTCTGATGCCAGTTTAGCGCTCATTCAATGACGATTTACTACTCTTTCCCATTGAAGGCCATATTGAGGTTAAATCAATGACTGGACTTTTTAATTTATAAAAACAAATGACTATTGAAAGTGAAAGTCAGTATCGTGCATAGTTGTTCTGGTCTCTGTGGTGATTTTAGAGCGTTGTTCATATTTCTACTTTTACCGCATACACTTTAACCCGATACCCAGTTACTGTGCTGTAGTCAGGATGGCCGAGCGGTCTAAGGCGCTGTGTTCAGTTCGCAGTCTCCCATGGAGGCGTGGGTTCAAATCCCACTTCTGACAGTTTTTTAGTGCCTCTCAGGAGTCATGCTGCTCAGCAGTAATAATAAGAATGATGAAATAACAACTTCACACAGTGAAATAACAATTCATAATAAACACTCTCAAATGCAGACCTTCTGGAGCTGAGCAAAGATCAAGGTTAAATAAGAAAACAGCTGGACTTAATAACAAATGAATGAGGGGAACATTTTGCGTTATTGCATTATAATGAGTTACTGCATTATCTTTCAGTTGTTAAATTTCACTTTCTGTAGGCTATGCCTGTTGGCCCATTCACTCCTAACAAGCTTGTTTTCTTCTGTCAGCGTTGTCGTGGCCGAGTGGTTAAGGCGATGGACTAGAAATCCATTAGGATCTTCCTGCGCAGGTTCAAATCCTGCCGACAACGAAAATGCATTTTTTTGACCCCTCCGGAGGTTGAAGTTTAGTCGTGTTTCTTATACCAATCGCATCCTCTCAGATCTCCGCAAGTACATAGGGATTAGTTGTCCATTTGGGATAGGACCGCAGGCCATCTATCCCACTTCACACCTTTACACACCTGGTTATCCAGCCTTCTAGCTCTATAGGCCACAGTAGCATAGGTTACAGGTTTGTAGTCAAGCCACATATTTCAGGTGAGATCCCATGATACACTCAACAATACAACAACACGATTCTCATGAATAACCATTAAGCCATTTGCTAAGATTTCCCCCATTTTGACATGTGGAAACCTGTTGTCACTCTTACCCTGACGGGAAGCTCCAGACACTTTTTTGGTCCTATCTGAGGCATTTTTAAATTCATGTCAAATTGGCCATATTCTGAAGACACTCTTATAGTCTGCAGGGTAATTGAACTGGTCACATCTAATGTCAAGCCACAGGTAACAGGTGAGAAACCTTGTTAAACCCTAAAAGAAAAAGAAAAAACTCGATTGCATTGAAAATAACCATTAAGTCATTCAGGTCGCAGACTCCCCTATAGGCATGGTTTGAAACCCCCTCCTGACAACTTTTTAGCGCCTGCATGTCATGCACCTTTGTAAAATCCAGTTGAAAAATAAATGACTTAAGGTAACGTAAATGACACCTAGTTAATATGAGTAGTGAATAACTATCGTATTTTTAATATTCTGCAAAAACAGCTAGTTGATGAGAGGCTGAAAGAGAATTGCAAGAATCGCGCAATTTCACAGGCGGGCCCCAAACAGGCAAATAACAAAAATAATCTCGGAACGCAGAACTCGTCGGTCGTTGTCAGTGGATTGTGTTGGCGGGAAGAACAAAAATATTGTCTGCAGGGTAATCGAAGTCGCCGCATCTAATGTCAAGTCACAGGTGAGCTGCCTTGTTAAACCCTAAAAATAAATAATAACACGATTGCTTTGAAATGACCCATTAAGCCATTTGTAAGGATTTCCCCATGTGAACCTGTTGTCACTCTTACCCTGATGGTTGCTGATATTTCCAGACACTTTTTCAGTCTTATCTGAGGAATTTTATCATTTATATCAGAATGGCCATATTCTGATGCCAGTTTAGCGCTCATTCAATGGCGATTTACTACTCTTTCCCATTGAAGGCCATATTGAGGTTAAATCAATGACTGGACTTTTTAATTTATAAAAACAAATGACTATTGAAAGTGCAAGTCAGTATCGTGCATAGTTGTTCTGGTCTCTGTGGTGATTTTAGAGCGTTGTTCATATCTCTACTTTTACCGCATACACTTTAACCCGATACCCAGTTACTGTGCTGTAGTCAGGATGGCCGAGCGGTCTAAGGCGCTGCGTTCAGGTCGCAGTCTCCCATGGAGGCGTGTGTTCAAATCCCACTTCTGACAGTTTTTTAGTGCCTCTCAGGAGCCATGCTGCTCAGCAGTAATAATAAGAATGATGAAATAACAACTTCACACAGTGAAATAACAATTCATAATAAACACTCTCAAATGCAGACCTTCTGGAGCTGAGCAAAGATCAAGGTTAAATAAGAAAACAGCTGGACTTAATAACAAATGAATGAGGGGAACATTTTGTGTTATTGCATTATAATGAGTTACTGCATTATCTTTCAGTTGTTAAATTTCACTTTCTGTAGGCTATGCCTGTTGGCCCATTCACTCCTAACAAGCCTGTTTTCTTCTGTCAACGTTGTCGTGGCCGAGTGGTTACGGCGATGGACTAGATATCCATTAGGATCTTCCTGCGCAGGTTCAAATCCTGCCGACAATGAAAATGCTTTTTTTTGACCCCTCCGGAGGTTGAAGTTTAGCCGTGTTTCTTATACCAATCTCATCCTCTCAGATCTCCGCAAGTACATAGGGATTAGTTGTCCATTTGGGATAGGACTGCAGGCCATCTGTCCCACTTCACACCTTTACACACCTGGTTATCCAGCCTTCTAGCTCTATAGGCCACAGTAGCATAGGTTACAGGTTTGTAGTCAAGCCACAGATTTCAGGTGAGATCCCATGATACACTCAACAATACAACAACACGATTCTCATGAATAACCATTAAGCCATTTGCTAAGATTTCCCTCATTTTGACATGTGGAAACCTGTTGTCACTCTTACCCTGACGGGAAGCTCCAGACACTTTTTTGGTCCTATCTGAGGCATTTTTAAATTCATGTCAAATTGGCCATATTCTGAAGACACTCTTATAGTCTGCAGGGTAATCGAACTGGCCACATCTAAAGTCAAGCCGCAGGTAACAGGTGAGAAACCTTGTTAAACCCTAAAAGAAAAAGAAAAAACTTGATTGCATTGAAAATAACCATTAAGTCATTCAGGTCGCAGACTCCCCTATAGGCATGGTTTGAAACCCCCTCCTGACAACTTTTTAGCGCCTGCATGTCATGCACCTTTGTAAAATCCAGTTGAAAAATAAATGACTTAAGGTAACGTAAATGACACCTAGTTAATATGAGTAGTGAATAACTATCGTATTTTTAATATTCTGCAAAAACAGCTAGTTGATGAGAGGCTGAAAGAGAATTGCAAGAATTGCGCAATTTCACAGGCGGCCCCCAAACTGGCAAATAACAAAAATAATCTCGGAACGCAGAACTCGTCGGACGTTGTCAGTGGATTGTATTGGCGGGAAGAACAAAAATATCGTCTGCAGGGTAATCGAAGTCGCCGCATCTAATGTCAAGTCACAGGTGAGCTGCCTTGTTAAACCCTAAAAATAAATAATAACACAATTGCGTTGAAATGACCCATTAAGCCATTTGTAAGGATTTCCCCCATGTGGACCTGTTGTCACTCTTACCCTGATGGTTGCTGATATTTCCAGACACTTTTTCAGTCTTATCTGAGGAATTTTATCATTTATATCAGAATGGAAAAATTCTGATGCCAGTTTAGCGCTCATTCAATGGCGATTTACTACTCTTTCCCATTGAAGGCCATATTGAGGTTAAATCAATGACTGGACTTTTTAATTTATGAAAAACAAATGACTATTGAAAGTGCAAGTCAGTATCGTGCATAGTTGTTCTGGTCTCTGTGGTGATTTTAGAGCGTTGTTCATATTTCTACTTTTACCGCATACACTTTAACCCGATACCCAGTTACTGTGCTGTAGTCAGGATGGCAGAGCGGTCTAAGGCGCTGCGTTCAGGTCGCAGTCTCCCATGGAGGCGTGGGTTCAAATCCCACTTCTGACAGTTTTTTAGTGCCTCTCAGGAGTCATGCTGCTCAGCAGTAATAATAAGAATGATGAAATAACAACTTCACACAGTGAAATAACAATTCATAATAAACACTCTCAAATGCAGACCTTCTGGAGCTGAGCAAAGATCAAGGTTAAATAAGAAAACAGCTGGACTTAATAACAAATGAATGAGGGGAACATTTTGTGTTATTGCATTATAATGAGTTACTGCATTATCTTTCAGTTGTTAAATTTCACTTTCTGTAGGCTATGCCTGTTGGCCCATTCACTCCTAACAAGCTTGTTTTCTTCTGTCAACGTTGTCGTGGCCGAGTGGTTAAGGCGATGGACTAGAAATCCGTTAGGATCTTCCTGCGCAGGTTCAAATCCTGCCGACAACGAAAATGCATTTTTTTGACCCTTCCGGAGGTTGAAGTTTAGTCGTGTTTCTTATACCAATCGCATCCTCTCAGATCTCCGCAAGTACATAGGGATTAGTTGTCCATTTGGGATAGGACTGCAGGCCATCTATCCCACTTCACACCTTTACACACCTGGTTATCCAGCCTTCTAGCTCTATAGGCCACAGTAGCATAGGTTACAGGTTTGTAGTCAAGCCACAGATTTCAGGAGAGATCCCATGATACACTCAACAATACAACAACACGATTCTCATGAATAACCATTAAGCCATTTGCTAAGATTTCCCCCATTTTGACATGTGGAAACCTGTTGTCACTCTTACCCTGACGGGAAGCTCCAGACACTTTTTTGGTCCTATCTGAGGCATTTTTAAATTCATGTCAAATTGGCCATATTCTGAAGACACTCTTATAGTCTGCAGGGTAATCGAACTGGCCACATCTAAAGTCAAGCCACAGGTAACAGGTGAGAAACCTTGTTAAACCCTAAAAGAAAAAGAAAAAACTTGATTGCATTGAAAATAACCATTAAGTCATTCAGGTCGCAGACTCCCCTATAGGCATGGTTTGAAACCCCCTCCTGACAACTTTTTAGCGCCTGCATGTCATGCACCTTTGTAAAATCCAGTTGAAAAATGAATGACTTAAGGTAACGTAAATGACACCTAGTTAATATGAGTAGTGAATAACTATCGTATTTGTAATATTCTGCAAAAACAGCTAGTTGATGAGAGGCTGAAAGAGAATTGCAAGAATCGCGCAATTTCACAGGCGGGCCCCAAACAGGCAAATAACAAAAATAATCTCGGAACGCAGAACTCGTCGGTCGTTGTCAGTGGATTGTATTGGCGGGAAGAACAAAAATATCGTCTGCAGGGTAATCAAAGTCGCCGCATCTAATGTCAAATCACAGGTGAGCTGCCTTGTTAAACCCTGAAAATAAATAATAACACGATTGCGTTGAAATGACTCATTAAGCCATTTGTAAGGATTTCCCCCATGTGGACCTGTTTTCACTCTTACCCTGATGGTTGCTGATATTTCCAGACACTTTTTCAGTCTTATCTGAGGAATTTTATCATTTATATCAGAATGGCCATATTCTGATGCCAGTTTAGCGCTCATTCAATGACGATTTACTACTCTTTCCCATTGAAGGCCATATTGAGGTTAAATCAATGACTGGACTTTTTAATTTATAAAAACAAATGACTATTGAAAGTGCAAGTCAGTATCGTGCATTGTTGTTCTGGTCTCTGTGGTGATTTTAGAGCGTTGTTCATATTTCTACTTTTACCGCATACACTTTAACCCGATACCCAGTTACTGTGCTGTAGTCAGGATGGCCGAGCGGTCTAAGGCGCTGCGTTCAGGTTGCAGTCTCCCATGGAGGCGTGGGTTCAAATCCCACTTCTGACAGTTTTTTAGTGCCTCTCAGGAGTCATGCTGCTCAGCAGTAATAATAAGAATGATGAAATAACAACTTCACACAGTGAAATAGCAATTCATAATAAACACTCTCAAATGCAGACCTTCTGGAGCTGAGCAAAGATCAAGGTTAAATAAGAAAACAGCTGGACTTAATAACAAATGAATGAGGGGAATAACTAACGTGAGGGGAATGAGGGGAATAACTAACGTATTTTTAATATTCTGCAAAAACAGCTAGTTGATGAGAGGCTGAAAGAGAATTGCAAGAATCGCGCAATTTCACAGGCGGGCCCCAAACAGGCAAATAACAAAAATAATCTCGGAACGCAGAACTCGTCGGTCATTGTCAGTGGATTGTATTGGCGGGAAGAACAAAAATATCGTCTGCAGGGTAATCAAAGTCGCCGCATCTAATGTCAAGTCACAGGTGAGCTGCCTTGTTAAACCCTAAAAATAAATAATAACACGCTTGCGTTGAAATGACCCATTAAGCCATTTGTAAGGATTTCCCCCATGTGGACCTGTTGTCACTCTTACCCTGATGGTTGCTGATATTTCCAGACACTTTTTCAGTCTTATCTGAGGAATTTTATCATTTATATCAGAATGGCCATATTCTGATGCCAGTTTAGCGCTCATTCAATGACGATTTACTACTCTTTCCCATTGAAGGCCATATTGAGGTTAAATCAATGACTGGACTTTTTAATTCATAAAAACAAATGACTATTGAAAGTGCAAGTCAGTATCGTGCATAGTTGTTCTGGTCTCTGTGGTGATTTTAGAGCGTTGTTCATATTTCTACTTTTACCGCATACACTTTAACCCGATACCCAGTTACTGTGCTGTAGTCAGGATGGCCGAGCGGTCTAAGGCGCTGCGTTCAGGTTGCAGTCTCCCATGGAGGCGTGGGTTCAAATCCCACTTCTGACAGTTTTTTAGTGCCTCTCAGGAGTCATGCTGCTCAGCAGTAATAATAAGAATGATGAAATAACAACTTCACACAGTGAAATAGCAATTCATAATAAACACTCTCAAATGCAGACCTTCTGGAGCTGAGCAAAGATCAAGGTTAAATAAGAAAACAGCTGGACTTAATAACAAATGAATGAGGGGAACATTTTGTGTTATTGCATTATAATGAGTTACTGCATTATCTTTCAGTTGTTAAATTTCACTTTCTGTAGGCTATGCCTGTTGGCCCATTCACTCCTAACAAGCCTGTTTTCTTCTGTCAACGTTGTCGTGGCCGAGTGGTTAAGGCGATGGACTAGAAATCCATTAGGATCTTCCTGCGCAGGTTCAAATCCTGCCGACAACGAAAATGCATTTTTTTGACCCCTCCGGAGGTTGAAGTTTAGTCGTGTTTCTTATACCAATCGCATCCTCTCAGATCTCCGCAAGTACATAGGGATTAGTTGTCCATTTGGGATAGGACTGCAGGCCATCTATACCACTTCACACCTTTACACACCTGGTTATCCAGCCTTCTAGCTCTATAGGCCACAGTAGCATAGGTTACAGGTTTGTAGTCAAGCCACAGATTTCAGGAGAGATCCCATGATACACTCAACAATACAACAACATGATTCTCATGAATAACCATGAAGCCATTTGCTAAGATTTCCCCCATTTTGACATGTGGAAACCTGTTGTCACTCTTACCCTGACGGGAAGCTCCAGACACTTTTTTGGTCCTAACTGAGGCATTTTTAAATTCATGTCAAATTGGCCATATTCTGAAGACACTCTTAGGCTGCAGGGTAATCGAACTGGCCACATCTAAAGTCAAGCCACAGGTAACAGGTGAGAAACCTTGTTAAACCCTAAAAGAAAAAGAAAAAACTCGATTGCATTGAAAATAACCATTAAGTCATTCATGTCGCAGACTCCCCTATAGGCATGGTTTGAAACCCCCTCCTGACAACTTTTTAGCGCCTGCATGTCATGCACCTTTGTAAAATCCAGTTGAAAAATAAATGACTTAAGGTAACGTAAATGACACCTAGTTAATATGAGTAGTGAATAACTATCGTATTTTTAATATTCTGCAAAAACAGCTAGTTGATGAGAGGCTGAAAGAGAATTGCAAGAATCGCGCAATTTCACAGGCGGGCCCCAAACAGGCAAATAACAAAAATAATCTTGGAACGCAGAACTCGTCGGTCGTTGTCAGTGGATTGTATTGGCGGGAAGAACAAAAATATCGTCTGCAGGGTAATCAAAGTCGCCGCATCTAATGTCAAGTCACAGGTGAGCTGCCTTGTTAAACCCTAAAAATAAATAATAACACGATTGCGTTGAAATGACTCATTAAGCCATTTGTAAGGATTTCCCCCATGTGGACCTGTTGTCACTCTTACCCTGATGGTTGCTGATATTTCCAGACACTTTTTCAGTCTTATCTGAGGAATTTTATCATTTATATCAGAATGGCCATATTCTGATGCCAGTTTAGCGCTCATTCAATGACGATTTACTACTCTTTCCCATTGAAGGCCATATTGAGGTTAAATCAATGACTGGACTTTTTAATTTATAAAAACAAATGACTATTGAAAGTGCAAGTCAGTATCGTGCATAGTTGTTCTGGTCTCTGTGGTAATTTTAGAGCGTTGTTCATATTTCTACTTTTACCGCATACACTTTAACCCGATACCCAGTTACTATGCTGTAGTCAGGATGGCCGAGCGGTCTAAGGCGCTGCGTTCAGGTCGCAGTCTCCTATGGAGGCGTGGGTTCAAATCCCACTTCTGACAGTTTTTTAGTGCCTCTCAGGAGTCATGCTGCTCAGCAGTAATAATAAGAATGATGAAATAACAACTTCACACAGTGAAATAACAATTCATAATAAACACTCTCAAATGCAGACCTTCTGGAGCTGAGCAAAGATCAAGGTTAAATAAGAAAACAGCTGGACTTAATCACAAATGAATGAGGGGAACATTTTGTGTTATTGCATTGTAATGAGTTACTGCATTATCTTTCAGTTGTTAAATTTCACTTTCTGTAGGCTATGCCTGTTGGCCCATACACTCCTAACAAGCCTGTTTTCTTCTGTCGACGTTGTCGTGGCCGAGTGGTTAAGGCGATGGACTAGAAATGCATTAGGATCTTCCAGCGCAGGTTCAAATCCTGCCGACAATGAAAAAGCATTTTTTTGACCCCTCCTGAGGTTGAAGTTTAGTCGTGTTTCTTATACCAATCGCATCCTCTCAGATCTCCGCAAGTACATAGGGATTAGTTGTCCATTTGGGATAGGACTGCAGGCCATCTATCCCACTTCACACCTTTACACACCTGGTTATCCAGCTTTCTAGCTCTATAGGCCACAGTAGCATAGGTTACAGGTTTGTAGTCAAGCCACAGATTTCAGGTGAGATCCCATGATACACTCAACAATACAACAACACGATTCTCATGAATAACCATGAAGCCATTTGCTAAGATTTCCCCCATTTTGACATGTGGAAACCTGTTGTCACTCTTACCCTGACGGGAAGCTCCAGACACTTTTTTGGTCCTATCTGAGGCATTTTTAAATTCATGTCAAATTGGCCATATTCTGAAGACACTCTTAGGCTGCAGGGTAATCGAACTGGCCACATCTAAAGTCAAGCCACAGGTAACAGGTGAGAAACCTTGTTAAACCCTAAAAGAAAAAGAAAAACTTGATTGCATTGAAAATAACCATTAAGTCATTCAGGTCGCAGACTCCCCTATAGGCATGGTTTGAAACCCGCTCCTGACAATTTTTTAGCGCCTGCATGTCATGCACCTTTGTAAAATCCAGTTGAAAAATAAATGACTTAAGGTAACGTAAATGACACCTAGTTAATATGAGTAGCGAATAACTATCGTATTTTTAATATTCTGCAAAAACAGCTAGTTGATGAGAGGCTGAAAGAGAATTGCAAGAATCGCGCAATTTCACAGGCGGGCCCCAAACAGGCAAATAACAAAAATAATCTCGGAACGCAGAACTCGTCGGTCGTTGTCAGTGGATTGTATTGGCGGGAAGAACAAAAATATCGTCTGCAGGGTAATCAAAGTCGCCGCATCTAATGTCAAGTCACAGGTGAGCTGCCTTGTTAAACCCTAAAAATAAATAATAACACGATTGCGTTGAAATGACTCATTAAGCCATTTGTAAGGATTTCCCCCATGTGGACCTGTTGTCACTCTTACCCTGATGGTTGCTGATATTTCCAGACACTTTTTCAGTCTTATCTGAGGAATTTTATCATTTATATCAGAATGGCCATATTCTGATGCCAGTTTAGCGCTCATTCAATGACGATTTACTACTCTTTCCCATTGAAGGCCATATTGAGGTTAAATCAATGACTGGACTTTTTAATTTATAAAAACAAATGACTATTGAAAGTGCAAGTCAGTATCGTGCATATTTGTTCTGGTCTCTGTGGTGATTTTAGAGCGTTGTTCATATTTCTACTTTTACCGCATACACTTTAACCCGATACCCAGTTACTGTGCTGTAGTCAGGATGGCCGAGCGGTCTAAGGCGCTGCGTTCAGGTCGCAGTCTCCCATGGAGGCGTGGGTTCAAATCCCACTTCTGACAGTTTTTTAGTGCCTCTCAGGAGTCATGCTGCTCAGCAGTAATAATAAGAATGATGAAATAACAACTTCACACAGTGAAATAACAATTCATAATAAACACTCTCAAATGCAGACCTTCTGGAGCTGAGCAAAGATCAAGGTTAAATAAGAAAACAGCTGGACTTAATCACAAATGAATGAGGGGAACATTTTGTGTTATTGCATTGTAATGAGTTACTGCATTATCTTTCAGTTGTTAAATTTAACTTTCTGTAGGCTATGCCTGTTGGCCCATACACTCCTAACAAGCCTGTTTTCTTCTGTCGACGTTGTCGTGGCCGAGTGGTTAAGGCAATGGACTAGAAATGCATTAGGATCTTCCAGCGCAGGTTCAAATCCTGCCGACAATGAAAATGCATTTTTTTGACCCCTCCGGAGGTTGAAGTTTAGTCGTGTTTCTTATACCAATCGCATCCTCTCAGATCTCCGCAAGTACATAGGGATTAGTTGTCCATTTGGGATAGGACTGCAGGCCATCTATCCCACTTCACACCTTTACACACCTGGTTATCCAGCCTTCTAGCTCTATAGGCCACAGTAGCATAGGTTACAGGTTTGTAGTCAAGCCACAGATTTCAGGTGAGATCCCATGATACACTCAACAATACAACAACACGATTCTCATGAATAACCATGAAGCCATTTGCTAAGATTTCCCCCATTTTGACATGTGGAAACCTGTTGTCACTCTTACCCTGACGGGAAGCTCCAGACACTTTTTTGGTCCTATCTGAGGCATTTTTAAATTCATGTCAAATTGGCCATATTCTGAAGACACTCTTAGGCTGCAGGGTAATCGAACTGGCCACATCTAAAGTCAAGCCACAGGTAACAGGTGAGAAACCTTGTTAAACCCTAAAAGAAAAAGAAAAAACTCGATTGCATTGAAAATAACCATTAAGTCATTCAGGTCGCAGACTCCCCTATAGGCATGGTTTGAAACCCCCTCCTGACAATTTTTTAGCGCCTGCATGTCATGCACCTTTGTAAAATCCAGTTGAAAAATAAATGACTTAAGGTAACGTAAATGACACCTAGTTAATATGAGTAGTGAATAACTATCGTATTTTTTATATTCTGCAAAAACAGCTAGTTGATGAGAGGCTGAAAGAGAATTGCAAGAATCGCGCAATTTCACAGGCGGGCCCCAAACAGGCAAATAACAAAAATAATCTCGGAACGCAGAACTCGTCGGTCGTTGTCAGTGGATTGTATTGGCGGGAAGAACAAAAATATCGTCTGCAGGGTAATCAAAGTCGCCGCATCTAATGTCAAGTCACAGGTGAGCTGCCTTGTTAAACCCTAAAAATAAATAATAACACGATTGCGTTGAAATGACTCATTAAGCCATTTGTAAGGATTTCCCCCATGTGGACCTGTTGTCACTCTTACCCTGATGGTTGCTGATATTTCCAGACACTTTTTCAGTCTTATCTGAGGAATTGTATCATTTATATCAGAATGGCCATATTCTGATGCCAGTTTAGCGCTCATTCAATGACGATTTACTACTCTTTCCCATTGAAGGCCATATTGAGGTTAAATCAATGACTGGACTTTTTAATTTATAAAAACAAATGACTATTGAAAGTGCAAGTCAGTATCGTGCATAGTTGTTCTGGTCTCTGTGGTGATTTTAGAGCGTTGTTCATATTTCTACTTTTACCGCATACACTTTAACCCGATACCCAGTTACTGTGCTGTAGTCAGGATGGCCGAGCGGTCTAAGGCGCTGCGTTCAGTTCGCAGTCTCCCATGGAGGCGTGGGTTCAAATCCCACTTCTGACAGTTTTTTAGTGCCTCTCAGGAGTCATGCTGCTCAGCAGTAATAATAAGAATGATGAAATAACAACTTCACACAGTGAAATAACAATTCATAATAAACACTCTCAAATGCAGACCTTCTGGAGCTGAGCAAAGATCAAGGTTAAATAAGAAAACAGCTGGACTTAATAACAAATGAATGAGGGGAACATTTTGCGTTATTGCATTATAATGAGTTACTGCATTATCTTTCAGTTGTTAAATTTCACTTTCTGTAGGCTATGCCTGTTGGCCCATTCACTCCTAACAAGCTTGTTTTCTTCTGTCAGCGTTGTCGTGGCCGAGTGGTTAAGGCGATGGACTAGAAATCCATTAGGATCTTCCTTCGCAGGTTCAAATCCTGCCGACAACGAAAATGCATTTTTTTGACCCCTCCGGAGGTTGAAGTTTAGTCGTGTTTCTTATACCAATAGCATCCTCTCAGATCTCCGCAAGTACATAGGGATTAGTTGTCCATTTGGGATAGGACTGCAGGCCATCTGTCCCACTTCACACCTTTACACACCTGGTTATCCAGCCTTCTAGCTCTATAGGCCACAGTAGCATAGGTTACAGGTTTGTAGTCAAGCCACAGATTTCAGGTGAGATCCCATGATACACTCAACAATACAACAACACGATTCTCATGAATAACCATGAAGCCATTTGCTAAGATTTCCCCCATTTTGACATGTGGAAACCTGTTGTCACTCTTACCCTGACGGGAAGCTCCAGACACTTTTTTGGTCCTATCTGAGGCATTTTTAAATTCATGTCAAATTGGCCATATTCTGAAGACACTCTTAGGCTGCAGGGTAATCGAACTGGCCACATCTAAAGTCAAGCCACAGGTAACAGGTGAGAAACCTTGTTAAACCCTAAAAGAAAAAGAAAAAACTTGATTGCATTGAAAATAACCATTAAGTCATTCAGGTCGCAGACTCCCCTATAGGCATGGTTTGAAACCCCCTCCTGACAATTTTTTAGCGCCTGCATGTCATGCACCTTTGTAAAATCCAGTTGAAAAATAAATGACTTAAGGTAACGTAAATGACACCTAGTTAATATGAGTAGTGAATAACTATCGTATTTTTAATATTCTGCAAAAACAGCTAGTTGATGAGAGGCTGAAAGAGAATTGCAAGAATCGCGCAATTTCACAGGTGGGCCCCAAACAGGCAAATAACAAAAATAATCTCGGAACGCAGAACTCGTCGGTCGTTGTCAGTGGATTGTATTGGCGGGAAGAACAAAAATATTGTCTGCAGGGTAATCAAAGTCGCCGCATCTAATGTCAAGTCACAGGTGAGCTGCCTTGTTAAACCCTAAAAATAAATAATAACACGATTGCGTTGAAATGACTCATTAAGCCATTTGTAAGGATTTCCCCAATGTGGACCTGTTGTCACTCTTACCCTGATGGTTGCTGATATTTCCAGACACTTTTTCAGTCTTATCTGAGGAATTTTATCATTTATATCAGAATGGCCATATTCTGATGCCAGTTTAGCGCTCATTCAATGGCGATTTACTACTCTTTCCCATTGAAGGCCATATTGAGGTTAAATCAATGACTGGACTTTTTAATTTATAAAAACAAATGACTATTGAAAGTGCAAGTCAGTATCGTGCATAGTTGTTCTGGTCTCTGTGGTGATTTTAGAGCTTTGTTCATACTTCTACTTTTACCGCATACACTTTAAACCGATACCCAGTTACTGTGCTGTAGTCAGGATGGCTGAGTGGTCTAAGGCGCTGCGTTCAGGTCGCAGTCTCCCATGGAGGCGTGTGTTCAAATCCCACTTCTGACAGTTTTTTAGTGCCTCTCAGGAGCCATGCTGCTCAGCAGTAATAATAAGAATGATGAAATAACAACTTCACACAGTGAAATAACAATTCATAATAAACACTCTCAAATGCAGACCTTCTGGAGCTGAGCAAAGATCAAGGTTAAATAAGAAAACAGCTGGACTTAATAACAAATGAATGAGGGGAACATTTTGTGTTATTGCATTATAATGAGTTACTGCATTATCTTTCAGTTGTTAAATTTCACTTTCTGTAGGCTATGCCTGTTGGCCCATTCACTCCTAACAAGCCTGTTTTCTTCTGTCAACGTTGTCGTGGCCGAGTGGTTAAGGCGATGGACTAGAAATCCATTAGGATGTTCCTGCGCAGGTTCAAATCCTGCCGACAACGAAAATGCTTTTTTTTTGACCCCTCCGGAGGTTGAAGTTTAGTCGTGTTTCTTATACCAATCGCATCCTCTCAGATCTCCGCAAGTACATAGGGATTAGTTGTCCATTTGGGATAGGACTGTAGGCCATCTGTCCCACTTCACACCTTTACACACCTGGTTATCCAGCCTTCTAGCTCTATAGGCCACAGTAGCATAGGTTACAGGTTTGTAGTCAAGCCACAGATTTCAGATGAGATCCCATGATACACTCAACAATACAACAACACAATTCTCATGAATAACCATTAAGCCATTTGCTAAGATTTCCCCCATTTTGACATGTGGAAACCTGTTGTCACTCTTACCCTGACGGGAAGCTCCAGACACTTTTTTGGTCCTATCTGAGGCATTTTTAAATTCATGTCAAATTGGCCATATTCTGAAGACACTCTTATAGTCTGCAGGGCAATCGAACTGGCCACATCTAAAGTCAAGCCACAGGTAACAGGTGAGAAACCTTGTTAAACCCTAAAAGAAAAAGAAAAACTCGATTGCATTGAAAATAACCATTAAGTCATTCAGGTCGCAGACTCCCCTATAGGCATGGTTTGAAACCCCCTCCTGACAACTTTTTAGCGCCTGCATGTCATGCACCTTTGTAAAATCCAGTTGAAAAATAAATGACTTAAGGTAACGTAAATGACACCTAGTTAACCTCTCTGATCTCCCAAACCCGGATCCGGTATCGTGACTACAGCCTCAAGCTCATTACCATAACGCAACGTTAACTATTCATGAAAATCGCAAATGAAATGAAATAAATATGCCATCTCGCAAGCTTAGCCTTTTGTAAACAACACTGTCATCTCAGATTTTCAAAATATGCTTCTCAACCATAGGAAAACAATCATTTGTGTAACAGTAGCTAGCAAACAAAGGATTTAGCGTTAGCATTAGCGTTAGCATCCAGCACGCAACATTTCAACAAAAACATAAAAGCCTTCAAATAAAATAATTTACCTTTGAAGAACTTCTGATGTTTTCAATGAGGATACTCTCAGTTGGATAGCAGATGCTCAGTTTTTCCAAAAAGATTCTTTGTGTATTAGAAATAGCTCCGTTTTATACATCACATTTGGCTACCAAAAAAACCCCGAAAATTCAGTCCTCAAAACGCGAACTTTTTTCCAAATTAACTCCATAATATCGACTGAAAACATGGCAAACGTTGTTTAGAATCAATCATCAAGGTGTTTTTCACATATCTCTTCATTGATACATCGTTCTTGGACACATGCTTTCTCCCCTGAATCAAATGGTAAAGTACAAGCAGCTGGCAATTGCGCACCGAATTCCACGCAGGACACCAGGCGGACACTTGGAAAATGTAGTCTCTTATGGTCAATCTTCCAATGATATGCCTACAAATACGTCACAATGCTGCTAAGACCTTGGGCGAACGACAGAAAGTGTAGGCTCATTCCTTGCGCAATCACAGCCATATAAGGAGACAATGGAAAACAGAGCTTCAGAAATTCTGCTAATTCCTGGTTGATGCATCATCTTGGTTTCGCCTGTAGAATGAGTTCTGGGGCACTTACAGACAAAATCTTTGCAGATTCTGAAACTTCAGAGTGTTTTCTTTCCAAAACTGTCAAGAATATGCATAGTCGAGCATCTTTTCGTGACAAAATATCGCGCTTAAAACGGGAACGTTTTTTATCCAAAAATGAAATAGCGCCCCTAGAGATCTAACAGGCTAATAACATCAGCTGAAATGCACCCAAAACGTCCTCTGGTCCGGAAAAGTTGCGCATCAAAACTTCAAAATTACATATTATATGTCGACTAAACAGGTCAAACTAAGTGCAGAAGCAAGCTTTATGATGTTTTAGACACACAAAACAAACTTCAATCGGCCATCGTCTGCCCCTCTCTTGAGTGCTGGAACAAAGGAATGGCTGGGACCAATTCGCGCCCCTACGCACAGCCTATTTTCTCGTGGCACGCACTAATTTCACTCCCATAGGGTCAATTCTCGCGGGATTTGAACGATTCAAAGCTCTACTGAAAGAGGACATCTAGCGGAAGAGATAGAAAGTATCCCCAGAATCATAACTGGTTGGGAAGGGTGGGGGCCATGACGTCAAAGTTGCTCCAACTTTCATGGCCACAAAAACTAGTTTGGAAGAATGCCTGCCCTGTGAGTTCTGCTATACTTACAGACATAATTCCAACGGTTTTAGAATCTTTAGAGTGTTTTCTATCCAATAATAATTTTTATTTGCATATATTAGCAATTGTTGACAGATTTTTTTTTCAGTTTACTAGGGGTACCCAATCTCTCCAAAGGGGGCATATGTCTGCCATATCCTAAACAGGTTTTAAATCAATGACTGGACTTTTTAATTTGTAAAAACAAATGACTATTGAAAGTGCAAGTCAGTATCGTGCATAGTTGTTCTGGTCTCTGTGGTGATTTTAGAGCGTTGTTCATATTTCTACTTTTAACGCATACACTTTAACCCGATACCCAGTTACTGTGCTGTAGTCAGGATGGCCGAGCGGTCTAAGGCGCTGCGTTCAGGTCGCAGTCTCCCATGGAGGCATGGGTTCAAATCCCACTTCTGACAGTTTTTTAGTTCACACAGTGAAATAACAATTCATAATAAACACTCTCAAATGCAGACCCTATCTGAGGCATTTTTAAATTCATGTCAAATTGGCCATATTCTGAAGACACTCTTATAGTCTGCAGGGTAATCGAACTGGCCACATCTAAAGTCAAGCCACAGGTAATAGGTGAGAAACCTTGTTAAACCCTAAAAGAAAAAGAAAAACTCGATTGCATTGAAAATAACCATTAAGTCATTCAGGTCGCAGACTCCCCTATAGGCATGGTTTGAAACCCCCTCCTGACAACTTTTTAGCGCCTGCATGTCATGCACCTTTGTAAAATCCAGTTGAAAAATAAATGACTTAAGGTAACGTAAATGACACCTAGTTAAGTCATTCAGGTCGCAGACTCCCCTATAGGCATGGTTTGAAACCCCCTCCTGACAACTTTTTAGCGCCTGCATGTCATGCACCTTTGTAAAATCCAGTTGAAAAATAAATGACTTAAGGTAACGTAAATGACACCTAGTTAATATGAGTAGTGAATAACTATCGTATTTGTAATATTCTGCAAAAACAGCTAGTTGATGAGAGGCTGAAAGAGAATTGCAAGAATCGCGCAATTTCACAGTCGGGCCCCAAACAGGCAAATAACAAAAATAATCTCGGAACGCAGAACTCGTCGGTCGTTGTCAGTGGATTGTATTGGCGGGAAGAACAAAAATATCGTCTGCAGGGTAATCAAAGTCGCCGCATCTAATGTCAAATCACAGGTGAGCTGCCTTGTTAAACCCTGAAAATAAATAATAACACGATTGCGTTGAAATGACTCATTAAGCCATTTGTAAGGATTTCCCCCATGTGGACCTGTTGTCACTCTTACCCTGATGGTTGCTGATATTTCCAGACACTTTTTCAGTGTTATCTGAGGAATTGTATCATTTATATCAGAATGGCCATATTCTGATGCCAGTTTAGCGCTCATTCAATGACGATTTACTACTCTTTCCCATTGAAGGCCATATTGAGGTTAAATCAATGACTGGACTTTTTAATTTATAAAAACAAATGACTATTGAAAGTGCAAGTCAGTATCGTGCATAGTTGTTCTGGTCTCTGTGGTGATTTTAGAGCGTTGTTCATATTTCTACTTTTACCGCATACACTTTAACCCGATACCCAGTTACTGTGCTGTAGTCAGGATGGCCGAGCGGTCTAAGGCGCTGCGTTCAGGTCGCAGTCTCCCATGGAGGCGTGGGTTCAAATCCCACTTCTGACAGTTTTTTAGTGCCGCATGCTGCTCAGCAGTAATAATAAGAATGATGAAATAACAACTTCACACAGTGAAATAACAATTCATAATAAACACTCTCAAATGCAGACCTTCTGGAGCTGAGCAAAGATCAAGGTTAAATAAGAAAACAGCTGGACTTAATAACAAATGAATGAGGGGAACATTTTGTGTTATTGCATTATAATGAGTTACTGCATTATCTTTCAGTTGTTAAATTTCACTTTCTGTAGGCTATGCCTGTTGGCCCATTCACTCCTAACAAGCTTGTTTTCTTCTGTCAACGTTGTCGTGGCCGAGTGGTTAAGGCGATGGACTAGAAATCCATTAGGATCTTCCTGCGCAGGCTCAAATCCTGCCGACAACGAAAATGCATTTTTTTGACCCCTCCGGAGGTTGAAGTTTAGTCGTGTTTCTTATACCAATCGCATCCTCTCAGATCTCCGCAAGTACATAGGGATTAGTTGTCCATTTGGGATAGGACTGCAGGCCATCTGTCCCACTTCACACCTTTACACACCTGGTTATCCAGCCTTCTAGCTCTATAGGCCACAGTAGCCTATAAGCTAACTAAAAAGCAGCATTCCCCAAGAGAGGATGACTTTCACTTTAGCAGTGATAAATTCATGAACTTCTTTGAGGAAAAGATTATGATTATTAGAAAGCAAATTACGGACTCTTCCTTAAATCTGCGTATTCCTTCAAAGCTCAGTTGTCCTGAGTCTGCACAACTCTGCCAGGACCTAGGATCAAGAGAGACACTCAAGTGTTTTAGTACTATATCTCTTGACACAATGATGAAAATAATCATGGCCTCTAAACCTTCAAGCTGCATACTGGACCCTATTCCAACTAAACTACTGAAAGAGCTGCTTCCTGTGCTTGGCCCTCCTATGTTGAACATAATAAACGGCTCTCTATCCACCGGATGCGTACCAAACTCACTAAAAGTGGCAGTAATAAAGCCTCTCTTGAAAAAGCCAAACCTTGACCCAGAAAATATAAAAAACTATCGGCCTATATCGAATCTTCCATTCCTCTCAAAAATTTTAGAAAAGGCTGTTGCGCAACAACTCACTGCCTTCCTGAAGACAAACAATGTATACGAAATGCTTCAGTCTGGTTTTAGACCCCATCATAGCAATGAGAGGGCACTTGTGAAGGTGGTAAATGACATTTTAATGGCATCGGACCGAGGCTCTGCATCTGTCCTCGTGCTCCTAGACCTTAGTGCTGCTTTTGATACCATCGATCACCACATTCTTTTGGAGAGATTGGAAACCCAAATTGGTCTACACGGACAAGTTCTGGCCTGGTTTAGATCTTATCTGTCGGAAAGATATCAGTTTGTCTCTGTGAATGGTCTGTCCTCTGACAAATCAACTGTAAATTTCGGTGTTCCTCAAGGTTCCGTTTTAGGACCACTATTGTTTTCACTATATATTTTACCTCTTGGGGATGTTATTCGAAAACATAATGTTAACTTTCACTGCTATGCGGATGACACACAGCTGTACATTTCAATTAAACATGGTGAAGCCCCAAAATTGCCCTTGCTAGAAGAATGTGTTTCAGACATAAGGAAGTGGATGGCTGCAAACTTTCTACTTTTAAACTCGGACAAAACAGAGATGCTTGTTCTAGGTCCCAAGAAACAAAGAGATCTTCTGTTGAATCTGACAATTAATCTTAATGGTTGTACAGTCGTCTCAAATAAAACTGTGAAGGACCTCGGCGTTACTCTGGACCCTGATCTCTCTTTTGAAGAACATATCAAGACCATTTCAAGGACAGCTTTTTTCCATCTACGTAACATTGCAAAAATCAGGAACTTTCTGTCCAAAAATGATGCAGAAAAATTAATCCATGCTTTTGTCACTTCCAGGTTAGACTACTGCAATGCTCTACTTTCCGGCTACCCGGATAAAGCACTAAATAAACTTCAGTTAGTGCTAAATACGGCTGCTAGAATCCTGACTAGAACCAAAAAATTTGATCATATTACTCCAGTGCTAGCCTCTCTACACTGGCTTCCTGTCAAAGCAAGGGCTGATTTCAAGGTTTTACTGCTAACCTACAAAGCATTACATGGGCTTGCTCCTATCTATCTCTCTGATTTGGTCCTGCCGTACATACCTACACGTACGCTACGGTCACAAGACGCAGGCCTCCTAATTGTCCCTAGAATTTTTAAGCAAACAGCTGGAGGCAGGGCTTTCTCCTATAGAGCTCCATTTTTATGGAACGGTCTGCCTACCCATGTCAGAGACGCAAACTCGGTCTCAACCTTTAAGTCTCTACTGAAGACTCATCTCTTCAGTGGGTCATATGATTGAGTGTAGTCTGGCCCAGGAGTGGGAGGGTGAACGGAAAGGCTCTGGAGCAACGAACCACCCTTGCTGTCTCTGCCTGGCCGGTTCCCCTCTTTCCACTGGGATTCTCTGCCTCTAACCCTATTACAGGGGCTGAGTCACTGGCTTTACTGGGGCTCTCTCATGCCGTCCCTGGAGGGGGTGCGTCACCTGAGTGGGTTGAGTCACTGATGTGGTCATCCTGTCTGTGGGTTGCCCCCCCCCCCCCCCCTTAAGTTGTGCCGTGGCGGAGGTCTTTGTGGGCTATACTCAGCCTTGTCTCAGGATGGTATGTTGGTGGTTGAAGATATCCCTCTAGTGGTGTGGGGGCTGTGCTTTGGCAAAGTGGGTGGGGTTATATCCTTCCTGTTTGGCCCTGTCCGTGGGTGTCCTCGGAGTGGGCCACAGTGTCTCCTGACCCCTCCTGTCTCAGCCTCCAGTATTTATGCTGCAGTAGTTTATGTGTCGGGGGGCTAGGGTCAGTTTGTTATATCTGGAGTACTTCTCCTGTCCTATTCGGTGTCCTGTGTGAATCTAAGTGTGCGTTCTCTAATTCTCTCCTTCTCTCTTTCTCTCTCTCGGAGGACCTGAGCCCTAGGACCATGCCCCAGGACTACCTGACATGATGACTCCTTGCTGTCCCCAGTCCACCTGACTGTGCTGCTGCTCCAGTTTCAACTATTCTGCCTTATTATTATTCGACCATGCTGGTCATTTATGAACATTTGAACATCTTGACCATGTTTTGTTATAATCTCCACCCGGCACAGCCAGAAGAGGACTGGCCATCCCACATATGCTCTCTCTAATTCTCTCTTTCTTTCTCTCTCTCGGAGGACCTGAGCCCTAGGATCATGCCCCAGGAATACCTGACATGATGACTCCTTGCTGTCCCCAGTCCACCTGACTGTGCTGCTGCTCCAGTTTCAACTATTCTGCCTTATTATTATTCGACCATGCTGGTCATTTATGAACATTTGAACATCTTGACCATGTTTTGTTATAATCTCCACCCGGCACAGCCAGAAGAGGACTGGCCACCCCACATAGCCTGGTTCCTCTCTAGGTTTCTTCCTAGGTTTTGGCCTTTCTAGGGAGTTTTTCCTAGCCACCGTGCTTCTTCACCTGCATTGCTTGCTGTTTGGGGTTTTGGGCTGGGTTTCTGTACAGCACTTTTAGATATCAGCTGATGTACGAAGGGCTATATAAAATACATTTGATTGATTGAGTAGCATAGGTTACAGGTTTGTAGTCAAGCCACAGATTTCAGGTGAGATCCCATGATACACTCAACAATACAACAACACGATTCTCATGAATAACCATGAAGCCATTTGCTAAGATTTCCCCCATTTTGACATGTGGAAACCTGTTGTCACTCTTACCCTGACGGGAAGCTCCAGACACTTTTTTGGTCCTATCTGAGGCATTTTTAAATTCATGTCAAATTGGCCATATTCTGAAGACACTCTTAGGCTGCAGGGTAATCGAACTGGCCACATCTAAAGTCAAGCCACAGGTAACAGGTGAGAAACCTTGTTAAACCCTAAAAGAAAAAGAAAAAACTTGATTGCATTGAAAATAACCATTAAGTCATTCAGGTCGCAGACTCCCCTATAGGCATGGTTTGAAACCCCCTCCTGACAATTTTTTAGCGCCTGCATGTCATGCACCTTTGTAAAATCCAGTTGAAAAATAAATGACTTAAGGTAACGTAAATGACACCTAGTTAATATGAGTAGTGAATAACTATCGTATTTTTAATATTCTGCAAAAACAGCTAGTTGATGAGAGGCTGAAAGAGAATTGCAAGAATCGCGCAATTTCACAGGCGGGCCCCAAACAGGCAAATAACAAAAATGATCTCGGAACGCAGAACTCGTCGGTCGTTGTCAGTGGATTGTATTGGCGGGAAGAACAAAAATATTGTCTGCAGGGTAATCAAAGTCGCCGCATCTCATGTCAAGTCACAGGTGAGCTGCCTTGTTAAACCCTAAAAATAAATAATAACACGATTGCTTTGAAATGACCCATTAAGCCATTTGTAAGGATTTCCCCAATGTGGACCTGTTGTCACTCTTACCCTGATGGTTGCTGATATTTCCAGACACTTTTTCAGTCTTATCTGAGGAATTGTATCATTTATATCAGAATGGCCATATTCTGATGCCAGTTTAGCGCTCATTCAATGACGATTTACTACTCTTTCCCATTGAAGGCCATATTGAGGTTAAATCAATGACTGGACTTTTTAATTTATAAAAACAAATGACTATTGAAAGTGCAAGTCAGTATCGTGCATAGTTGTTCTGGTCTCTGTGGTGATTTTAGAGCGTTGTTCATATTTCTACTTTTACCGCATACACTTTAACCCGATACCCAGTTACTGTGCTGTAGTCAGGATGGCCGAGCGGTCTAAGGCGCTGCGTTCAGTTCGCAGTCTCCCATGGAGGCGTGGGTTCAAATCCCACTTCTGACAGTTTTTTAGTGCCTCTCAGGAGTCATGCTGCTCAGCAGTAATAATAAGAATGATGAAATAACAACTTCACACAGTGAAATAACAATTCATAATAAACACTCTCAAATGCAGAACTTCTGGAGCTCAGCAAAGATCAAGGTTAAATAAGAAAACAGCTGGACTTAATAACAAATGAATGAGGGGAACATTTTGTGTTATTGCATTATAATGAGTTACTGCATTATCTTTCAGTTGTTAAATTTCACTTTCTGTAGGCTATGCCTGTTGGCCCATTCACTCCTAACAAGCTTGTTTTCCTCTGTCAACGTTGTCGTGGCCGAGTGGTTAAGGCGATGGACTAGAAATCCATTAGGATCTTCCTGCGCAGGTTCAATTCCTGCCGACAACGAAAATGCTTTTTTTTGACCCCTCCGGAGGTTGAAGTTTAGTCGTGTTTCTTATACCAATCGCATCCTCTCAGATCTCCGCAAGTACATAGGGATTAGTTGTCCATTTGGGATAGGACTGCAGGCCATCTGTCCCACTTCACACCTTTACACACCTGGTTATCCAGCCTTCTAGCTCTATAGGCCACAGTAGCATAGGTTACAGGTTTGTAGTCAAGCCACAGATTTCAGGTGAGATCCCATGATACACTCAACAATACAACAACACGATTCTCATGAATAACCATGAAGCCATTTGCTAAGATTTCCCCCATTTTGACATGTGGAAACCTGTTGTCACTCTTACCCTGACGGGAAGCTCCAGACACTTTTTTGGTCCTATCTGAGGCATTTTTAAATTCATGTCAAATTGGCCATATTCTGAAGACACTCTTAGGCTGCAGGGTAATCGAACTGGCCACATCTAAAGTCAAGCCACAGGTAACAGGTGAGAAACCTTGTTAAACCCTAAAAGAAAAAGAAAAAACTCGATTGCATTGAAAATAACCATTAAGTCATTCAGGTCGCAGACTCCCCTATAGGCATGGTTTGAAACCCCCTCCTGACAATTTTTTAGCGCCTGCATGTCATGCACCTTTGTAAAATCCAGTTGAAAAATAAATGACTTAAGGTAACGTAAATGACACCTAGTTAATATGAGTAGTGAACAACTATCGTATTTTTAATATTCTGCAAAAACAGCTAGTTGATGAGAGGCTGAAAGAGAATTGCAAGAATCGTGCAATTTCACAGGCGGGCCCCAAACAGGCAAATAACAAAAATAATCTCGGAACGCAGAACTCGTCGGTCGTTGTCAGTGGATTGTATTGGCGGGAAGAACAAAAATATCGTCTGCAGGGTAATCGAAGTCGCCGCATCTAATGTCAAGTCACAGGTGAGCTGCCTTGTTAAACCCTAAAAATAAATAATAACACGATTGCGATGAAATGACCCATTGCCATTTGTAAGGATTTCCCCCATGTGGACCTGTTGTCACTCTTACCCTGATGGTTAATGATATTTCCAGACACGTTTTCAGTCTTATCTGAGGAATTTTATCATTTATATCAGAATGGCCATATTCTGATGCCAGTTTAGCGCTCATTCAATGGCGATTTACTACTCTTTCCCATTGAAGGCCATATTGAGGTTAAATCAATGACTGGACTTTTTAATTTATAAAAACAAATGACTATTGAAAGTGCAAGTCAGTATCGTGCATAGTTGTTCTGGTCTCTGTGGTGACTTTAGAGCGTTGTTCATATTTCTACTTTTACCGCATACACTTTAACCTGATACCCAGTTACTGTGCTGTAGTCAGGATGGCCGAGCGGTCTAAGGCGCTGCGTTCAGGTCGCAGTCTCCCATGGAGGCGTGTGTTCAAATCCCACTTCTGACAGTTTTTTAGTGCCTCTCAGGAGTCATGCTGCTCAGCAGTAATAATAAGAATGATGAAATAACAACTTCACACAGTGAAATAACAATTCATAATAAACACTCTCAAATGCAGCCTTCTGGAGCTGAGCAAAGATCAAGGTTAAATAAGAAAACAGCTGGACTTAATAACAAATGAATGAGGGGAACATTTTGTGTTATTGCATTATAATGAGTTACTGCATTATCTTTCAGTTGTTAAATTTCACTTTCTGTAGGCTATGCCTGTTGGCCCATTCACTCCTAACAAGCTTGCTTTCTTCTGTCAACGTTGTCGTGGCCGAGTGGTTAAGGCGATGGACTAGAAATCCATTAGGATCTTCCTGCGCAGGTTCAAATCCTGCCGACAACGAAAATGCATTTTTTTGACCCCTCCGGAGGTTGAAGTTTAGTCGTGTTTCTTATACCAATCGCATCCTCTCAGATCTCCGCAAGTACATAGGGATTAGTTGTCCATTTGGGATAGGACTGCAGGCCATCTGTCCCACTTCACACCTTTACACACCTGGTTATCCAGCCTTCTAGCTCTATAGGCCACAGTAGCATAGGTTACAGGTTTGTAGTCAAGCCACAGATTTCAGGTGAGATCCCATGATACACTCAACAATACAACAACACGATTCTCATGAATAACCATGAAGCCATTTGCTAAGATTTCCCCCATTTTGACATGTGGAAACCTGTTGTCACTCTTACCCTGACGGGAAGCTCCAGACACTTTTTTGGTCCTATCTGAGGCATTTTTAAATTCATGTCAAATTGGCCATATTCTGAAGACACTCTTAGGCTGCAGGGTAATCGAACTGGCCACATCTAAAGTCAAGCCACAGGTAACAGGTGAGAAACCTTGTTAAACCCTAAAAGAAAAATAAAAAACTTGATTGCATTGAAAATAACCATTAAGTCATTCAGGTCGCAGACTCCCCTATAGGCATGGTTTGAAACCCCCTCCTGACAATTTTTTAGCGCCTGCATGTCATGCACCTTTGTAAAATCCAGTTGAAAAATAAATGACTTAAGGTAACGTAAATGACACC
The DNA here is from genome assembly GCF_057628025.1 of Oncorhynchus mykiss. Lineage (NCBI taxonomy): Eukaryota > Metazoa > Chordata > Actinopteri > Salmoniformes > Salmonidae > Oncorhynchus > Oncorhynchus mykiss. The sequence continues at coordinate 40,166,045 of NC_143037.1, forward strand.
TAGTTAATATGAGTAGTGAACAACTATCGTATTTTTAATATTCTGCAAAAACAGCTAGTTGATGAGATGCTGAAAGAGAATTGCAAGAATCGTGCAATTTCACAGGCGGGCCCCAAACAGGCAAATAACAAAAATAATCTTGGAACGCAGAACTCGTCGGTCGTTGTCAGTGGATTGTATTGGCGGGAAGAACAAAAATATCGTCTGCAGGGTAATCGAAGTCGCCGCATCTAATGTCAAGTCACAGGTGAGCTGCCTTGTTAAACCCTAAAAATAAATAATAACACGATTGCGATGAAATGACCCATTGCCATTTGTAAGGATTTCCCCCATGTGGACCTGTTGTCACTCTTACCCTGATGGTTGCTGATATTTCCAGACACGTTTTCAGTCTTATCTGAGGAATTTGATCATTTATATCAGAATGGCCATATTCTGATGCCAGTTTAGCGCTCATTCAATGGCGATTTACTACTCTTTCCCATTGAAGGCCATATTGAGGTTAAATCAATGACTGGACTTTTTAATTTATAAAAACAAATGACTATTGAAAGTGCAAGTCAGTATCGTGCATAGTTGTTCTGGTCTCTGTGGTGACTTTAGAGCGTTGTTCATATTTCTACTTTTACCGCATACACTTTAACCTGATACCCAGTTACTGTGCTGTAGTCAGGATGGCCGAGCGGTCTAAGGCGCTGCGTTCAGGTCGCAGTCTCCCATGGAGGCGTGGGTTCAAATCCCACTTCTGACAGTTTTTTAGTGCCTCTCAGGAGTCATGCTGCTCAGCAGTAATAATAAGAATGATGAAATAACAACTTCACACAGTGAAATAACAATTCATAATAAACACTCTCAAATGCAGCCTTCTGGAGCTGAGCAAAGATCAAGGTTAAATAAGAAAACAGCTGGACTTAATAACAAATGAATGAGGGGAACATTTTGTGTTATTGCATTATAATGAGTTACTGCATTATCTTTCAGTTGTTAAATTTCACTTTCTGTAGGCTATGCCTGTTGGCCCATTCACTCCTAACAAGCTTGCTTTCTTCTGTCAACGTTGTCGTGGCCGAGTGGTTAAGGTGATGGACTAGAAATCCATTAGGATCTTCCTGCGCAGGTTCAAATCCTGCCGACAACGAAAACGCATTTTTTTGACCCCTCCGGAGGTTGAAGTTTAGTCGTGTTTCTTATACCAATCGCATCCTCTCAGATCTCCGCAAGTACATAGGGATTAGTTGTCCATTTGGGATAGGACTGCAGGCCATCTGTCCCACTTCACACCTTTACACACCTGGTTATCCAGCCTTCTAGCTCTATAGGCCACAGTAGCATAGGTTACAGGTTTGTAGTCAAGCCACAGATTTCAGGTGAGATCCCATGATACACTCAACAATACAACAACACGATTCTCATGAATAACCATGAAGCCATTTGCTAAGATTTCCCCCATTTTGACATGTGGAAACCTGTTGTCACTCTTACCCTGACGGGAAGCTCCAGACACTTTTTTGGTCCTATCTGAGGCATTTTTAAATTCATGTCAAATTGGCCATATTCTGAAGACACTCTTATAGTCTGCAGGGTAATCGAACTGGCCACATCTAAAGTCAAGCCACAGGTAACAGGTGAGAAACCTTGTTAAACCCTAAAAGAAAAAGAAAAAACTCGATTGCATTGAAAATAACCATTAAGTCATTCAGGTCGCAGACTCCCCTATAGGCATGGTTTGAAACCCCCTCCTGACAACTTTTTAGCGCCTGCATGTCATGCACCTTTGTAAAATCCAGTTGAAAAATAAATGACTTAAGGTAACGTAAATGACACCTAGTTAATATGAGTAGTGAATAACTATCGTATTTTTAATATTCTGCAAAAACAGCTAGTTGATGAGAGGCTGAAAGAGAATTGCAAGAATCGCGCAATTTCACAGGCGGGCCCCAAACAGGCAAATAACAAAAATAATCTCGGAACGCAGAACTCGTCGGTCGTTGTCAGTGGATTGTATTGGCGGGAAGAACAAAAATATCGTCTGCAGGGTAATCGAAGTCGCCGCATCTAATGTCAAGTCACAGGTGAGCTGCCTTGTTAAACCCTAAAAATAAATAATAACACGATTGCGTTGAAATGACCCATTAAGCCATTTGTAAGGATTTCCCCCATGTGGACCTGTTGTCACTCTTACCCTGATGGTTGCTGATATTTCCAGACACTTTTTCAGTCTTATCTGAGGAATTTTATCATTTATATCAGAATGGCCATATTCTGATGCCAGTTTAGCGCTCATTCAATGGCGATTTACTACTCTTTCCCATTGAAGGCCATATTGAGGTTAAATCAATGACTGGACTTTTTAATTTATAAAAACAAATGACTATTGAAAGTGCAAGTCAGTATCGTGCATAGTTGTTCTGGTCTCTGTGGTGATTTTAGAGCGTTGTTCATATTTCTACTTTTACCGCATACACTTTAACCCGATACCCAGTTACTGTGCTGTAGTCAGGATGGCCGAGCGGTCTAAGGCGCTGCGTTCAGGTCGCAGTCTCCCATGGAGGCGTGGGTTCAAATCCCACTTCTGACAGTTTTTTAGTGCCTCTCAGGAGTCATGCTGCTCAGCAGTAATAATAAGAATGATGAAATAACAACTTCACACAGTGAAATAACAATTCATAATAAACACTCTCAAATGCAGACCTTCTGGAGCTGAGCAAAGATCAAGGTTAAATAAGAAAACAGCTGGACTTAATCACAAATGAATGAGGGGAACATTTTGTGTTATTGCATTATAATGAGTTACTGCATTATCTTTCAGTTGTTAAATTTCACTTTCTGTAGGCTATGCCTGTTGGCCCATTCACTCCTAACAAGCTTGTTTTCTTCTGTCAATGTTGTTGTGGCCGAGTGGTTAAGGCGATGGACTAGAAATCCATTAGGATCTTCCTGCGCAGGTTCAAATCCTGCCGACAACGAAAATGCATTTTTTTGACCCCTCCGGAGGTTGAAGTTTAGTCGTGTTTCTTATACCAATCGCATCCTCTCAGATCTCCGCAAGTACATAGGGATTAGTTGTCCATTTGGGATAGGACTGCAGGCCATCTGTCCCACTTCACACCTTTACACACCTGGTTATCCAGCCTTCTAGCTCTATAGGCCACAGTAGCATAGGTTACAGGTTTGTAGTCAAGCCACAGGTTTCAGGTGAGATCCCATGATACACTCAACAATACAACAACACGATTCTCATGAATAACCATGAAGCCATTTGCTAAGATTTCCCCCATTTTGACATGTGGAAACCTGTTGTCACTCTTACCCTGACGGGAAGCTCCAGACACTTTTTTGGTCCTATCTGAGGCATTTTTAAATTCATGTCAAATTGGCCATATTCTGAAGACACTCTTATAGTCTGCAGGGTAATCGAACTGGCCACATCTAAAGTCAAGCCACAGGTAACAGGTGAGAAACCTTGTTAAACCCTAAAAGAAAAAGAAAAAACTTGATTGCATTGAAAATAACCATTAAGTCATTCAGGTCGCAGACTCCCATGGTTTGAAACCCCCTCCTGACAATTTTTTAGTGCCTGCATGTCATGCACCTTTGTAAAATCCAGTTGAAAAATAAATGACTTAAGGTAACGTAAATGACACCTAGTTAATATGAGTAGTGAATAACTATCGTATTTTTAATATTCTGCAAAAACAGCTAGTTGATGAGAGGCTGAAAGAGAATTGAAAGAATCGCGCAATTTCACAGGCGGGCCCCAAACAGGCAAATAACAAAAATAATCTCGGAACGCAGAACTCATCGGTCGTTGTCAGTGGATTGTATTGGCGGGAAGAACAAATATATTGTCTGCAGGGTAATCAAAGTCGCCGCATCTAATGTCAAGTCACAGGTGAGCTGCCTTGTTAAACCCTAAAAATAAATAATAACACGATTGCGTTGAAATGACTCATTAAGCCATTTGTAAGGATTTCCCCCATGTGGACCTGTTGTCACTCTTACCCCGATGGTTGCTGATATTTCCAGACACTTTTTCAGTCTTATCTGAGGAATTGTATCATTTATATCAGAATGGCCTTATTCTGATGACAGTTTAGCGCTCATTCAATGACGATTTACTACTCTTTCCCATTGAAGGCCATATTGAGGTTAAATCAATGACTGGACTTTTTAATTTATAAAAACAAATGACTATTGAAAGTGCAAGTCAGTATCGTGCATAGTTGTTCTGGTCTCTGTGGTGATTTTAGAGCGTTGTTCATATTTCTACTTTTACCGCATACACTTTAACCCGATACCCAGTTACTGTGCTGTAGTCAGGATGGCCGAGTGGTCTAAGGTGCTGCGTTCAGGTCGCAGTCTCCCATGGAGGCGTGGGTTCAAATCCCACTTCTGACAGTTTTTTAGTGCCTCTCAGGAGTCATGCTGCTCAGCAGTAATAATAAGAATGATGAAATAACAACTTCACACAGTGAAATAACAATTCATAATAAACACTCTCAAATGCAGACCTTCTGGAGCTGAGCAAAGATCAAGGTTAAATAAGAAAACAGCTGGACTTAATAACAAATGAATGAGGGGAACATTTTGTATTATTGCATTATAATGAGTTACTGCATTATCTTTCAGTTGTTAAATTTCACTTTCTGTAGGCTATGCCTGTTGGCCCATTCACTCCTAACAAGCCTGTTTTCTTATGTCGACGTTGTCGTGGCCGAGTGGTTAAGGCGATGGACTAGAAATCCATTAGGATCTTCCAGCGCAGGTTCAAATCCTGCTGACAATGAAAATGCATTTTTTTGACCCCTCCGGAGGTTGAAGTTTAGTCGTGTTTCTTATACCAATCGCATCCTCTCAGATCTCCGCAAGTACATAGGGATTAGTTGTCCATTTGGGATAGGACTGCAGGCCATCTATCCCACTTCACACCTTTACACACCTGGTTATCCAGCCTTCTAGCTCTATAGGCCACAGTAGCATAGGTTACAGGTTTGTAGTCAAGCCACAGATTTCAGGTGAGATCCCATGATACACTCAACAATACAACAACACGATTCTCATGAATAACCATGAAGCCATTTGCTAAGATTTCCCCCATTTTGACATGTGGAAACCTGTTGTCACTCTTACCCTGACGGGAAGCTCCAGACACTTTTTTGGTCCTATCTGAGGCATTTTTAAATTCATGTCAAATTGGCCATATTCTGAAGACACTCTTAGGCTGCAGGGTAATCGAACTGGCCACATCTAAAGTCAAGCCACAGGTAACAGGTGAGAAACCTTGTTAAACCCTAAAAGAAAAAGAAAAAACTCGATTGCATTGAAAATAACCATTAAGTCATTCAGGTCGCAGACTCCCCTATAGGCATGGTTTGAAACCCCCTCCTGACAATTTTTTAGCGCCTGCATGTCATGCACCTTTGTAAAATCCAGTTGAAAAATAAATGACTTAAGGTAACGTAAATGACACCTAGTTAATATGAGTAGTGAATAACTATCGTATTTTTAATATTCTGCAAAAACAGCTAGTTGATGAGAGGCTGAAAGAGAATTGCAAGAATCGCGCAATTTCACAGGCGGGCCCCAAACAGGCAAATAACAAAAATAATCTCGGAACGCAGAACTCGTCGGTCGTTGTCAGTGGATTGTATTGGCGGGAAGAACAAAAATATCGTCTGCAGGGTAATCGAAGTCGCCGCATCTAATGTCAAGTCACAGGTGAGCTGCCTTGTTAAACCCTAAAAATAAATAATAACACGATTGCGATGAAATGACCCATTGCCATTTGTAAGGATTTCCCCCATGTGGACCTGTTGTCACTCTTACCCTGATGGTTGCTGATATTTCCAGACACTTTTTCAGTCTTATCTGAGGAATTGTATCATTTATATCAGAATGGCCATATTCTGATGCCAGTTTAGCGCTCATTCAATGGCGATTTACTACTCTTTCCCATTGAAGGCCATATTGAGGTTAAATCAATGACTGGACTTTTTAATTTATAAAAACAAATGACTATTGAAAGTGCAAGTCAGTATCGTGCATAGTTGTTCTGGTCTCTGTGGTGATTTTAGAGCGTTGTTCATATTTCTACTTTTACCGCATACACTTTAACCCGATACCCAGTTACTGTGCTGTAGTCAGGATGGCCGAGCGGTCTAAGGTGCTGCGTTCAGGTCGCAGTCTCCCATGGAGGCGTGGGTTCAAATCCCACTTCTGACAGTTTTTTAGTGCCTCTCAGGAGTCATGCTGCTCAGCAGTAATAATAAGAATGATGAAATAACAACTTCACACAGTGAAATAACAATTCATAATAAACACTCTCAAATGCAGACCTTCTGGAGCTGAGCAAAGATCAAGGTTAAATAAGAAAACAGCTGGACTTAATAACAAATGAATGAGGGGAACATTTTGTGTTATTGCATTATAATGAGTTAATCAGTTGTTAATCAGTTGTTAAATTTCACTCTCTGTAGGCTATGCCTGTTGGCCCATTCACTCCTAACAAGCCTGTTTTTTTCTGTCAAAGTTGTCGTGGCCGAGTGGTTAAGGCGATGGACTAGAAATCCATTAGGATCTTCCTGCGCAGGTTCAAATCCTGCCGACAACGAAAATGCATTTTTTTGACCCCTCCGGAGGTGGAAGTTTAGTCGTGTTTCTTATACCAATCGCATCCTCTCAGATCTCCGCAAGTACATAGGGATTAGTTGTCCATTTGGGATAGGACTGCAGGCCATCTATCCCACTTCACACCTTTACACACCTGGTTATCCAGCCTTCTAGCTCTATAGGCCACAGTAGCATAGGTTACAGGTTTGTAGTCAAGCCACAGATTTCAGGTGAGATCCCATGATACACTCAACAATACAACAACACGATTCTCATGAATAACCATTAAGCCATTTGCTAAGATTTCCCCCATTTTGACATGTGGAAACCTGTTGTCACTCTGACCCTGACGGGAAGCTCCAGACACTTTTTTGGTCCTATCTGAGGCATTTTTAAATTCATGTCAAATTGGCCATATTCTGAAGACACTCTTATATTCTGCAGGGTAATCGAACTGGCCACATCTAAAGTCAAGCCACAGGTAACAGGTGAGAAACCTTGTTAAACCCTAAAAGAAAAAGAAAAAACTTGATTGCATTGAAAATAACCATTAAGTCATTCAGGTCGCAGACTCCCCTATAGGCATGGTTTGAAACCCCCTCCTGACAACTTTTTAGCGCCGGCATGTCATGCACCTTTGTAAAATCCAGTTGAAAAATAAATGACTTAAGGTAACGTAAATGACACCTAGTTAATATGAGTAGTGAATAACTATCGTATTTTTAATATTCTGCAAAAACAGCTAGTTGATGAGAGGCTGAAAGAGAATTGCAAGAATTGCGCAATTTCACAGGCGGGCCCCAAACAGGCAAATAACAAAAATAATCTCGGAACGCAGAACTCGTCGGTCGTTGTCAGTGGATTGTATTGGCGGGAAGAACAAAAATATCGTCTGCAGGGTAATCGAAGTCGCCGCATCTAATGTCAAGTCACAGGTGAGCTGCCTTGTTAAACCCTAAAAATAAATAATAACACGATTGCGTTGAAATGACCCATTAAGCCATTTGTAAGGATTTCCCCCATGTGGACCTGTTGTCACTCTTACCCTGATGGTTGCTGATATTTCCAGACACTTTTTCAGTCTTATCTAAGGAATTTTATCATTTATATCAGAATGGCCATATTCTGATGCCAGTTTAGCGCTCATTCAATGACGATTTACTACTCTTTCCCATTGAAGGCCATATTGAGGTTAAATCAATGACTGGACTTTTTAATTTATAAAAACAAATGACTATTGAAAGTGCAAGTCAGTATCATGCATAGTTGTTCTGGTCTCTGTGGTGATTTTAGAGCGTTGTTCATATTTCTACTTTTACCGCATACACTTTAACCCGATACCCAATTACTGTGCTGTAGTCAGGATGGCCGAGCGGTCTACGGCGCTGCGTTCAGGTCGCAGTCTCCCATGGAGGCGTGGGTTCAAATTCCACTTCTGACAGTTTTTTAGTGCCTCTCAGGAGTCATGCTGCTCAGCAGTAATAATAAGAATGATGAAATAACAACTTCACACAGTGAAATAACAATTCATAATAAACACCCTCAAATGCAGACCTTCTGGAGCTGAGCAAAGATCAAGGTTAAATAAGAAAACAGCTGGACTTAATAACAAATTAATGAGGGGAACATTTTGTGTTATTGCATTATAATGAGTTACTGCATTATCTTTCAGTTGTTAAATTTCACTTTCTGTAGGCTATGCCTGTTGGCCCATTCACTCCTAACAAGCTTGTTTTCTTCTGTCAACGTTGTCGTGGCCGAGTGGTTAAGGCGATGGACTAGAAATCCATTAGGATCTTCCTGCGCAGGTTCAAATCCGGCCGACAACGAAAATGCATTTTTTTGACCCCTCCGGAGGTTGAAGTTTAGTCGTGTTTCTTATACCAATCGCATCCTCTCAGATCTCCGCAAGTACATAGGGATTAGTTGTCCATTTGGGATAGGACTGCAGGCCATCTGTCCCACATCACACCTTTACACACCTGGTTATCCAGCCTTCTAGCTCTATAGGCCACAGTAGCATAGGTTACAGGTTTGTAGTCAAGCCACAGATTTCAGGTGAGATCCCATGATACACTCAACAATACAACAACACGATTCTCATGAATAACCATGAAGCCATTTGCTAAGATTTCCCCCATTTTGACATGTGGAAACCTGTTGTCACTCTTACCCTGACGGGAAGCTCCAGACACTTTTTTGGTCCTATCTGAGGCATTTTTAAATTCATGTCAAATTGGCCATATTCTGAAGACACTCTTATAGTCTGCAGGGTAATCGAACTGGCCACATCTAAAGTCAAGCCACAGGTAACAGGTGAGAAACCTTGTTAAACCCTAAAAGAAAAAGAAAAAACTTGATTGCATTGAAAATAACCATTAAGTCATTCAGGTCGCAGACTCCCCTATAGGCATGGTTTGAAACCCCCTCCTGACAATTTTTTAGTGCCTGCATGTCATGCACCTTTGTAAAATCCAGTTGAAAAATAAATGACTTAAGGTAACGTAAATGACACCTAGTTAATATGAGTAGTGAATAACTATCGTATTTTTAATATTCTGCAAAAACAGCTAGTTGATGAGAGGCTGAAAGAGAATTGAAAGAATCGCGCAATTTCACAGGCGGGCCCCAAACAGGCAAATAACAAAAATAATCTCGGAACGCAGAACTCATCGGTCGTTGTCAGTGGATTGTATTGGCGGGAAGAACAAATATATTGTCTGCAGGGTAATCAAAGTCGCCGCATCTAATGTCAAGTCACAGGTGAGCTGCCTTGTTAAACCCTAAAAATAAATAATAACACGATTGCGTTGAAATGACTCATTAAGCCATTTGTAAGGATTTCCCCCATGTGGACCTGTTGTCACTCTTACCCCGATGGTTGCTGATATTTCCAGACACTTTTTCAGTCTTATCTGAGGAATTGTATCATTTATATCAGAATGGCCTTATTCTGATGCCAGTTTAGCGCTCATTCAATGACGATTTACTACTCTTTCCCATTGAAGGCCATATTGAGGTTAAATCAATGACTGGACTTTTTAATTTATAAAAACAAATGACTATTGAAAGTGCAAGTCAGTATCGTGCATAGTTGTTCTGGTCTCTGTGGTGATTTTAGAGCGTTGTTCATATTTCTACTTTTACCGCATACACTTTAACCCGATACCCAGTTACTGTGCTGTAGTCAGGATGGCCGAGCGGTCTAAGGCGCTGCGTTCAGGTCGCAGTCTCCCATGGAGGCGTGGGTTCAAATCCCACTTCTGACAGTTTTTTAGTGCCTCTCAGGAGTCATGCTGCTCAGCAGTAATAATAAGAATGATGAAATAACAACTTCACACAGTGAAATAACAATTCATAATAAACACTCTCAAATGCAGACCTTCTGGAGCTGAGCAAAGATCAAGGTTAAATAAGAAAACAGCTGGACTTAATAACAAATGAATGAGGGGAACATTTTGTGTTATTGCATTATAATGAGTTACTGCATTATCTTTCAGTTGTTAAATTTCACTTTCTGTAGGCTATGCCTGTTGGCCCATTCACTCCTAACAAGCTTGTTTTCTTCTGTCAACGTTGTCGTGGCCGAGTGGTTAAGGCGATGGACTAGAAATCCATTAGGATCTTCCTGCGCAGGTTCAAATCCGGCCGACAACGAAAATGCATTTTTTTGACCCCTCCGGAGGTTGAAGTTTAGTCGTGTTTCTTATACCAATCGCATCCTCTCAGATCTCCGCAAGTACATAGGGATTAGTTGTCCATTTGGGATAGGACTGCAGGCCATCTGTCCCACTTCACACCTTTACACACCTGGTTATCCAGCCTTCTAGCTCTATAGGCCACAGTAGCATAGGTTACAGGTTTGTAGTCAAGCCACAGATTTCAGGTGAGATCCCATGATACACTCAACAATACAACAACACGATTCTCATGAATAACCATGAAGCCATTTGCTAAGATTTCCCCCATTTTGACATGTGGAAACCTGTTGTCACTCTTACCCTGACGGGAAGCTCCAGACACTTTTTTGGTCCTATCTGAGGCATTTTTAAATTCATGTCAAATTGGCCATATTCTGAAGACACTCTTATAGTCTGCAGGGTAATCGAACTGGCCACATCTAAAGTCAAGCCACAGGTAACAGGTGAGAAACCTTGTTAAACCCTAAAAGAAAAAGAAAAAACTTGATTGCATTGAAAATAACCATTAAGTCATTCAGGTCGCAGACTCCCCTATAGGCATGGTTTGAAACCCCCTCCTGACAATTTTTTAGTGCCTGCATGTCATGCACCTTTGTAAAATCCAGTTGAAAAATAAATGACTTAAGGTAACGTAAATGACACCTAGTTAATATGAGTAGTGAATAACTATCGTATTTTTAATATTCTGCAAAAACAGCTAGTTGATGAGAGGCTGAAAGAGAATTGAAAGAATCGCGCAATTTCACAGGCGGGCCCCAAACAGGCAAATAACAAAAATAATCTCGGAACGCAGAACTCATCGGTCGTTGTCAGTGGATTGTATTGGCGGGAAGAACAAATATATTGTCTGCAGGGTAATCAAAGTCGCCGCATCTAATGTCAAGTCACAGGTGAGCTGCCTTGTTAAACCCTAAAAATAAATAATAACACGATTGCGTTGAAATGACTCATTAAGCCATTTGTAAGGATTTCCCCCATGTGGACCTGTTGTCACTCTTACCCCGATGGTTGCTGATATTTCCAGACACTTTTTCAGTCTTATCTGAGGAATTGTATCATTTATATCAGAATGGCCTTATTCTGATGCCAGTTTAGCGCTCATTCAATGACGATTTACTACTCTTTCCCATTGAAGGCCATATTGAGGTTAAATCAATGACTGGACTTTTTAATTTATAAAAACAAATGACTATTGAAAGTGCAAGTCAGTATCGTGCATAGTTGTTCTGGTCTCTGTGGTGATTTTAGAGCGTTGTTCATATTTCTACTTTTACCGCATACACTTTAACCCGATACCCAGTTACTGTGCTGTAGTCAGGATGGCCGAGCGGTCTAAGGTGCTGCGTTCAGGTCGCAGTCTCCCATGGAGGCGTGGGTTCAAATCCCACTTCTGACAGTTTTTTAGTGCCTCTCAGGAGTCATGCTGCTCAGCAGTAATAATAAGAATGATGAAATAACAACTTCACACAGTGAAATAACAATTCATAATAAACACTCTCAAATGCAGACCTTCTGGAGCTGAGCAAAGATCAAGGTTAAATAAGAAAACAGCTGGACTTAATAACAAATGAATGAGGGGAACATTTTGTGTTATTGCATTATAATGAGTTACTGCATTATCTTTCAGTTGTTAAATTTCACTTTCTGTAGGCTATGCCTGTTGGCCCATTCACTCCTAACAAGCCTGTTTTCTTCTGTCGACGTTGTCGTGGCCGAGTGGTTAAGGCGATGGACTAGAAATCCATTAGGATCTTCCAGCGCAGGTTCAAATCCTGCCGACAATGAAAATGCATTTTTTTGACCCCTCCGGAGGTTGAAGTTTAGTCGTGTTTCTTATACCAATCGCATCCTCTCAGATCTCCGCAAGTACATAGGGATTAGTTGTCCATTTGGGATAGGACTGCAGGCCATCTATCCCACTTCACACCTTTACACACCTGGTTATCCAGCCTTCTAGCTCTATAGGCCACAGTAGCATAGGTTACAGGTTTGTAGTCAAGCCACAGATTTCAGGTGAGATCCCATGATACACTCAACAATACAACAACACGATTCTCATGAATAACCATGAAGCCATTTGCTAAGATTTCCCCCATTTTGACATGTGGAAACCTGTTGTCACTCTTACCCTGACGGGAAGCTCCAGACACTTTTTTGGTCCTATCTGAGGCATTTTTAAATTAATGTCAAATTGGCCATATTCTGAAGACACTCTTAGGCTGCAGGGTAATCGAACTGGCCACATCTAAAGTCAAGCCACAGGTAACAGGTGAGAAACCTTGTTAAACCCTAAAAGAAAAAGAAAAAACTCGATTGCATTGAAAATAACCATTAAGTCATTCAGGTCGCAGACTCCCCTATAGGCATGGTTTGAAACCCCCTCCTGACAATTTTTTAGCGCCTGCATGTCATGCACCTTTGTAAAATCCAGTTGAAAAATAAATGACTTAAGGTAACGTAAATGACACCTAGTTAATATGAGTAGTGAATAACTATCGTATTTTTAATATTCTGCAAAAACAGCTAGTTGATGAGAGGCTGAAAGAGAATTGCAAGAATCGCGCAATTTCACAGGGGGGCCCCAAACAGGCAAATAAAAAAAATAATCTCGGAACGCAGAACTCGTCGGTCGTTGTCAGTGGATTGTATTGGCGGGAAGAACAAAAATATCGTCTGCAGGGTAATCGAAGTCGCCGCATCTAATGTCAAGTCACAGGTGAGCTGCCTTGTTAAACCCTAAAAATAAATAATAACACGATTGCGTTGAAATGACCCATTAAGCCATTTGTAAGGATTTCCCCCATGTGGACCTGTTGTCACTCTTACCCTGATGGTTGCTGATATTTCCAGACACTTTTTCAGTCTTATCTAAGGAATTTTATCATTTATATCAGAATGGCCATATTCTGATGCCAGTTTAGCGCTCATTCAATGACGATTTACTACTCTTTCCCATTGAAGGCCATATTGAGGTTAAATCAATGACTGGACTTTTTAATTTATAAAAACAAATGACTATTGAAAGTGCAAGTCAGTATCGTGCATAGTTGTTCTGGTCTCTGTGGTGATTTTAGAGCGTTGTTCATATTTCTACTTTTACCGCATACACTTTAACCCGATACCCAGTTACTGTGCTGTAGTCAGGATGGCCGAGCGGTCTAAGGCGCTGCGTTCAGGTTGCAGTCTCCCATGGAGGCGTGGGTTCAAATCCCACTTCTGACAGTTTTTTAGTGCCTCTCAGGAGTCATGCTGCTCAGCAGTAATAATAAGAATGATGAAATAACAACTTCACACAGTGAAATAACAATTCATAATAAACACTCTCAAATGCAGACCTTCTGGAGCTGAGCAAAGATCAAGGTTAAATAAGAAAACAGCTGGACTTAATAACAAATGAATGAGGGGAACATTTTGTGTTATTGCATTATAATGAGTTAATCAGTTGTTAATCAGTTGTTAAATTTCACTCTCTGTAGGCTATGCCTGTTGGCCCATTCACTCCTAACAAGCCTGTTTTTTTCTGTCAAAGTTGTCGTGGCCGAGTGGTTAAGGCGATGGACTAGAAATCCATTAGGATCTTCCTGCGCAGGTTCAAATCCTGCCGACAACGAAAATGCAATTTTTTGACCCCTCCGGAGGTGGAAGTTTAGTCGTGTTTCTTATACCAATCGCATCCTCTCAGATCTCCGCAAGTACATAGGGATTAGTTGTCCATTTGGGATAGGACTGCAGGCCATCTATCCCACTTCACACCTTTACACACCTGGTTATCCAGCCTTCTAGCTCTATAGGCCACAGTAGCATAGGTTACAGGTTTGTAGTCAAGCCACAGATTTCAGGTGAGATCCCATGATACACTCAACAATACAACAACACGATTCTCATGAATAACCATTAAGCCATTTGCTAAGATTTCCCCCATTTTGACATGTGGAAACCTGTTGTCACTCTGACCCTGACGGGAAGCTCCAGACACTTTTTTGGTCCTATCTGAGGCATTTTTAAATTCATGTCAAATTGGCCATATTCTGAAGACACTCTTATATTCTGCAGGGTAATCGAACTGGCCACATCTAAAGTCAAGCCACAGGTAACAGGTGAGAAACCTTGTTAAACCCTAAAAGAAAAAGAAAAAACTTGATTGCATTGAAAATAACCATTAAGTCATTCAGGTCGCAGACTCCCCTATAGGCATGGTTTGAAACCCCCTCCTGACAACTTTTTAGCGCCGGCATGTCATGCACCTTTGTAAAATCCAGTTGAAAAATAAATGACTTAAGGTAACGTAAATGACACCTAGTTAATATGAGTAGTGAATAACTATCGTATTTTTAATATTCTGCAAAAACAGCTAGTTGATGAGAGGCTGAAAGAGAATTGCAAGAATTGCGCAATTTCACAGGCGGGCCCCAAACAGGCAAATAACAAAAATAATCTCGGAACGCAGAACTCGTCGGTCGTTGTCAGTGGATTGTATTGGCGGGAAGAACAAAAATATCGTCTGCAGGGTAATCGAAGTCGCCGCATCTAATGTCAAGTCACAGGTGAGCTGCCTTGTTAAACCCTAAAAATAAATAATAACACGATTGCGTTGAAATGACCCATTAAGCCATTTGTAAGGATTTCCCCCATGTGGACCTGTTGTCACTCTTACCCTGATGGTTGCTGATATTTCCAGACACTTTTTCAGTCTTATCTAAGGAATTTTATCATTTATATCAGAATGGCCATATTCTGATGCCAGTTTAGCGCTCATTCAATGACGATTTACTACTCTTTCCCATTGAAGGCCATATTGAGGTTAAATCAATGACTGGACTTTTTAATTTATAAAAACAAATGACTATTGAAAGTGCAAGTCAGTATCATGCATAGTTGTTCTGGTCTCTGTGGTGATTTTAGAGCGTTGTTCATATTTCTACTTTTACCGCATACACTTTAACCCGATACCCAATTACTGTGCTGTAGTCAGGATGGCCGAGCGGTCTAAGGCGCTGCGTTCAGGTCGCAGTCTCCCATGGAGGCGTGGGTTCAAATTCCACTTCTGACAGTTTTTTAGTGCCTCTCAGGAGTCATGCTGCTCAGCAGTAATAATAAGAATGATGAAATAACAACTTCACACAGTGAAATAACAATTCATAATAAACACCCTCAAATGCAGACCTTCTGGAGCTGAGCAAAGATCAAGGTTAAATAAGAAAACAGCTGGACTTAATAACAAATTAATGAGGGGAACATTTTGTGTTATTGCATTATAATGAGTTACTGCATTATCTTTCAGTTGTTAAATTTCACTTTCTGTAGGCTATGCCTGTTGGCCCATTCACTCCTAACAAGCTTGTTTTCTTCTGTCAACGTTGTCGTGGCCGAGTGGTTAAGGCGATGGACTAGAAATCCATTAGGATCTTCCTGCGCAGGTTTAAATCCTGCCGACAATGAAAATGCATTTTTTTGACCCCTCCGGAGGTTGAAGTTTAGTCGTGTTTCTTATACCAATCGCATCCTCTCAGATCTCCGCAAGTACATAGGGATTAGTTGTCCATTTGGGATAGGACTGCAGGCCATCTATCCCACTTCACACCTTTACACACCTGGTTATCCAGCCTTCTAGCTCTATAGGCCACAGTAGCATAGGTTACAGGTTTGTAGTCAAGCCACAGATTTCAGGTGAGATCCCATGATACACTCAACAATACAACAACACGATTCTCATGAATAACCATGAAGCCATTTGCTAAGATTTCCCCCATTTTGACATGTGGAAACCTGTTGTCACTCTTACCCTGACGGGAAGCTCCAGACACTTTTTTGGTCCTATCTGAGGCATTTTTAAATTCATGTCAAATTGGCCATATTCTGAAGACACTCTTAGGCTGCAGGGTAATCGAACTGGCCACATCTAAAGTCAAGCCACAGGTAACAGGTGAGAAACCTTGTTAAACCCTAAAAGAAAAAGAAAAAACTTGATTGCATTGAAAATAACCATTAAGTCATTCAGGTCGCAGACTCCCCTATAGGCATGGTTTGAAACCCCCTCCTGACAATTTTTTAGCGCCTGCATGTCATGCACCTTTGTAAAATCCAGTTGAAAAATAAATGACTTAAGGTAACGTAAATGACACCTAGTTAATATGAGTAGTGAATAACTATCGTATTTTTAATATTCTGCAAAAACAGCTAGTTGATGAGAGGCTGAAAGAGAATTGCAAGAATCGCGCAATTTCACAGGCGGGCCCCAAACAGGCAAATAAAAAAAATAATCTCGGAACGCAGAACTCGTCGGTCGTTGTCAGTGGATTGTATTGGCGGGAAGAACAAAAATATCGTCTGCAGGGTAATCGAAGTCGCCGCATCTAATGTCAAGTCACAGGTGAGCTGCCTTGTTAAACCCTAAAAATAAATAATAACACGATTGCGTTGAAATGACCCATTAAGCCATTTGTAAGGATTTCCCCCATGTGGACCTGTTGTCACTCTTACCCTGATGGTTGCTGATATTTCCAGACACTTTTTCAGTCTTATCTAAGGAATTTTATCATTTATATCAGAATGGCCATATTCTGATGCCAGTTTAGCGCTCATTCAATGACGATTTACTACTCTTTCCCATTGAAGGCCATATTGAGGTTAAATCAATGACTGGACTTTTTAATTTATAAAAACAAATGACTATTGAAAGTGCAAGTCAGTATCGTGCATAGTTGTTCTGGTCTCTGTGGTGATTTTAGAGCGTTGTTCATATTTCTACTTTTACCGCATACACTTTAACCCGATACCCAGTTACTGTGCTGTAGTCAGGATGGCCGAGCGGTCTAAGGTGCTGCGTTCAGGTCGCAGTCTCCCATGGAGGCGTGGGTTCAAATCCCACTTCTGACAGTTTTTTAGTGCCTCTCAGGAGTCATGCTGCTCAGCAGTAATAATAAGAATGATGAAATAACAACTTCACACAGTGAAATAACAATTCATAATAAACACTCTCAAATGCAGACCTTCTGGAGCTGAGCAAAGATCAAGGTTAAATAAGAAAACAGCTGGACTTAATAACAAATGAATGAGGGGAACATTTTGTGTTATTGCATTATAATGAGTTACTGCATTATCTTTCAGTTGTTAAATTTCACTTTCTGTAGGCTATGCCTGTTGGCCCATTCACTCCTAACAAGCTTGTTTTCTTCTGTCAATGTTGTCGTGGCCGAGTGGTTAAGGCGATGGACTAGAAATCCATTAGGATCTTCCTGCGCAGGTTCAAATCCTGCCGACAACGAAAATGCATTTTTTTGACCCCTCCGGAGGTTGAAGTTTAGTCGTGTTTCTTATACCAATCGCATCCTCTCAGATCTCCGCAAGTACATAGGGATTAGTTGTCCATTTGGGATAGGACTGCAGGCCATCTGTCCCACTTCACACCTTTACACACCTGGTTATCCAGCCTTCTAGCTCTATAGGCCACAGTAGCATAGGTTACAGGTTTGTAGTCAAGCCACAGATTTCAGGTGAGATCCCATGATACACTCAACAATACAACAACACGATTCTCATGAATAACCATGAAGCCATTTGCTAAGATTTCCCCCATTTTGACATGTGGAAACCTGTTGTCACTCTTACCCTGACGGGAAGCTCCAGACACTTTTTTGGTCCTATCTGAGGCATTTTTAAATTCATGTCAAATTGGCCATATTCTGAAGACACTCTTATAGTCTGCAGGGTAATCGAACTGGCCACATCTAAAGTCAAGCCACAGGTAACAGGTGAGAAACCTTGTTAAACCCTAAAAGAAAAAGAAAAAACTTGATTGCATTGAAAATAACCATTAAGTCATTCAGGTCGCAGACTCCCCTATAGGCATGGTTTGAAACCCCCTCCTGACAATTTTTTAGTGCCTGCATGTCATGCACCTTTGTAAAATCCAGTTGAAAAATAAATGACTTAAGGTAACGTAAATGACACCTAGTTAATATGAGTAGTGAATAACTATCGTATTTTTAATATTCTGCAAAAACAGCTAGTTGATGAGAGGCTGAAAGAGAATTGAAAGAATCGCGCAATTTCACAGGCGGGCCCCAAACAGGCAAATAACAAAAATAATCTCGGAACGCAGAACTCATCGGTCGTTGTCAGTGGATTGTATTGGCGGGAAGAACAAATATATTGTCTGCAGGGTAATCAAAGTCGCCGCATCTAATGTCAAGTCACAGGTGAGCTGCCTTGTTAAACCCTAAAAATAAATAATAACACGATTGCGTTGAAATGACTCATTAAGCCATTTGTAAGGATTTCCCCCATGTGGACCTGTTGTCACTCTTACCCCGATGGTTGCTGATATTTCCAGACACTTTTTCAGTCTTATCTGAGGAATTGTATCATTTATATCAGAATGGCCTTATTCTGATGCCAGTTTAGCGCTCATTCAATGACGATTTACTACTCTTTCCCATTGAAGGCCATATTGAGGTTAAATCAATGACTGGACTTTTTAATTTATAAAAACAAATGACTATTGAAAGTGCAAGTCAGTATCGTGCATAGTTGTTCTGGTCTCTGTGGTGATTTTAGAGCGTTGTTCATATTTCTACTTTTACCGCATACACTTTAACCCGATACCCAGTTGCTGTGCTGTAGTCAGGATGGCCGAGCGGTCTAAGGTGCTGCGTTCAGGTCGCAGTCTCCCATGGAGGCGTGGGTTCAAATCCCACTTCTGACAGTTTTTTAGTGCCTCTCAGGAGTCATGCTGCTCAGCAGTAATAATAAGAATGATGAAATAACAACTTCACACAGTGAAATAACAATTCATAATAAACACTCTCAAATGCAGACCTTCTGGAGCTGAGCAAAGATCAAGGTTAAATAAGAAAACAGCTGGACTTAATAACAAATGAATGAGGGGAACATTTTGTGTTATTGCATTATAATGAGTTACTGCATTATCTTTCAGTTGTTAAATTTCACTTTCTGTAGGCTATGCCTGTTGGCCCATTCACTCCTAACAAGCCTGTTTTCTTCTGTCGACGTTGTCGTGGCCGAGTGGTTAAGGCGATAGACTAGAAATCCATTAGGATCTTCCAGCGCAGGTTCAAATCCTGCCGACAATGAAAATGCATTTTTTTGACCCCTCCGGAGGTTGAAGTTTAGTCGTGTTTCTTATACCAATCGCATCCTCTCAGATCTCCGCAAGTACATAGGGATTAGTTGTCCATTTGGGATAGGACTGCAGGCCATCTATCCCACTTCACACCTTTACACACCTGGTTATCCAGCCTTCTAGCTCTATAGGCCACAGTAGCATAGGTTACAGGTTTGTAGTCAAGCCACAGATTTCAGGTGAGATCCCATGATACACTCAACAATACAACAACACGATTCTCATGAATAACCATGAAGCCATTTGCTAAGATTTCCCCCTTTTTGACATGTGGAAACCTGTTGTCACTCTTACCCTGACGGGAAGCTCCAGACACTTTTTTGGTCCTATCTGAGGCATTTTTAAATTCATGTCAAATTGGCCATATTCTGAAGACACTCTTAGGCTGCAGGGTAATCGAACTGGCCACATCTAAAGTCAAGCCACAGGTAACAGGTGAGAAACCTTGTTAAACCCTAAAAGAAAAAGAAAAAACTTGATTGCATTGAAAATAACCATTAAGTCATTCAGGTCGCAGACTCCCCTATAGGCATGGTTTGAAACCCCCTCCTGACAATTTTTTAGCGCCTGCATGTCATGCACCTTTGTAAAATCCAGTTGAAAAATAAATGACTTAAGGTAACGTAAATGACACCTAGTTAATATGAGTAGTGAATAACTATCGTATTTTTAATATTCTGCAAAAACAGCTAGTTGATGAGAGGCTGAAAGAGAATTGCAAGAATCGCGCAATTTCACAGGGGGGCCCCAAACAGGCAAATAAAAAAAATAATCTCGGAACGCAGAACTCGTCGGTCGTTGTCAGTGGATTGTATTGGCGGGAAGAACAAAAATATCGTCTGCAGGGTAATCGAAGTCGCCGCATCTAATGTCAAGTCACAGGTGAGCTGCCTTGTTAAACCCTAAAAATAAATAATAACACGATTGCGTTGAAATGACCCATTAAGCCATTTGTAAGGATTTCCCCCATGTGGACCTGTTGTCACTCTTACCCTGATGGTTGCTGATATTTCCAGACACTTTTTCAGTCTTATCTAAGGAATTTTATCATTTATATCAGAATGGCCATATTCTGATGCCAGTTTAGCGCTCATTCAATGACGATTTACTACTCTTTCCCATTGAAGGCCATATTGAGGTTAAATCAATGACTGGACTTTTTAATTTATAAAAACAAATGACTATTGAAAGTGCAAGTCAGTATCGTGCATAGTTGTTCTGGTCTCTGTGGTGATTTTAGAGCGTTGTTCATATTTCTACTTTTACCGCATACACTTTAACCCGATACCCAGTTACTGTGCTGTAGTCAGGATGGCCGAGCGGTCTAAGGCGCTGCGTTCAGGTTGCAGTCTCCCATGGAGGCGTGGGTTCAAATCCCACTTCTGACAGTTTTTTAGTGCCTCTCAGGAGTCATGCTGCTCAGCAGTAATAATAAGAATGATGAAATAACAACTTCACACAGTGAAATAACAATTCATAATAAACACTCTCAAATGCAGACCTTCTGGAGCTGAGCAAAGATCAAGGTTAAATAAGAAAACAGCTGGACTTAATAACAAATGAATGAGGGGAACATTTTGTGTTATTGCATTATAATGAGTTAATCAGTTGTTAATCAGTTGTTAAATTTCACTCTCTGTAGGCTATGCCTGTTGGCCCATTCACTCCTAACAAGCCTGTTTTTTTCTGTCAAAGTTGTCGTGGCCGAGTGGTTAAGGCGATGGACTAGAAATCCATTAGGATCTTCCTGCGCAGGTTCAAATCCTGCCGACAACGAAAATGCATTTTTTTGACCCCTCCGGAGGTGGAAGTTTAGTCGTGTTTCTTATACCAATCGCATCCTCTCAGATCTCCGCAAGTACATAGGGATTAGTTGTCCATTTGGGATAGGACTGCAGGCCATCTATCCCACTTCACACCTTTACACACCTGGTTATCCAGCCTTCTAGCTCTATAGGCCACAGTAGCATAGGTTACAGGTTTGTAGTCAAGCCACAGATTTCAGGTGAGATCCCATGATACACTCAACAATACAACAACACGATTCTCATGAATAACCATTAAGCCATTTGCTAAGATTTCCCCCATTTTGACATGTGGAAACCTGTTGTCACTCTGACCCTGACGGGAAGCTCCAGACACTTTTTTGGTCCTATCTGAGGCATTTTTAAATTCATGTCAAATTGGCCATATTCTGAAGACACTCTTATATTCTGCAGGGTAATCGAACTGGCCACATCTAAAGTCAAGCCACAGGTAACAGGTGAGAAACCTTGTTAAACCCTAAAAGAAAAAGAAAAAACTTGATTGCATTGAAAATAACCATTAAGTCATTCAGGTCGCAGACTCCCCTATAGGCATGGTTTGAAACCCCCTCCTGACAACTTTTTAGCGCCGGCATGTCATGCACCTTTGTAAAATCCAGTTGAAAAATAAATGACTTAAGGTAACGTAAATGACACCTAGTTAATATGAGTAGTGAATAACTATCGTATTTTTAATATTCTGCAAAAACAGCTAGTTGATGAGAGGCTGAAAGAGAATTGCAAGAATTGCGCAATTTCACAGGCGGGCCCCAAACAGGCAAATAACAAAAATAATCTCGGAACGCAGAACTCGTCGGTCGTTGTCAGTGGATTGTATTGGCGGGAAGAACAAAAATATCGTCTGCAGGGTAATCGAAGTCGCCGCATCTAATGTCAAGTCACAGGTGAGCTGCCTTGTTAAACCCTAAAAATAAATAATAACACGATTGCGTTGAAATGACCCATTAAGCCATTTGTAAGGATTTCCCCCATGTGGACCTGTTGTCACTCTTACCCTGATGGTTGCTGATATTTCCAGACACTTTTTCAGTCTTATCTAAGGAATTTTATCATTTATATCAGAATGGCCATATTCTGATGCCAGTTTAGCGCTCATTCAATGACGATTTACTACTCTTTCCCATTGAAGGCCATATTGAGGTTAAATCAATGACTGGACTTTTTAATTTATAAAAACAAATGACTATTGAAAGTGCAAGTCAGTATCATGCATAGTTGTTCTGGTCTCTGTGGTGATTTTAGAGCGTTGTTCATATTTCTACTTTTACCGCATACACTTTAACCCGATACCCAATTACTGTGCTGTAGTCAGGATGGCCGAGCGGTCTAAGGCGCTGCGTTCAGGTCGCAGTCTCCCATGGAGGCGTGGGTTCAAATTCCACTTCTGACAGTTTTTTAGTGCCTCTCAGGAGTCATGCTGCTCAGCAGTAATAATAAGAATGATGAAATAACAACTTCACACAGTGAAATAACAATTCATAATAAACACCCTCAAATGCAGACCTTCTGGAGCTGAGCAAAGATCAAGGTTAAATAAGAAAACAGCTGGACTTAATAACAAATTAATGAGGGGAACATTTTGTGTTATTGCATTATAATGAGTTACTGCATTATCTTTCAGTTGTTAAATTTCACTTTCTGTAGGCTATGCCTGTTGGCCCATTCACTCCTAACAAGCTTGTTTTCTTCTGTCAACGTTGTCGTGGCCGAGTGGTTAAGGCGATGGACTAGAAATCCATTAGGATCTTCCTGCGCAGGTTTAAATCCTGCCGACAATGAAAATGCATTTTTTTGACCCCTCCGGAGGTTGAAGTTTAGTCGTGTTTCTTATACCAATCGCATCCTCTCAGATCTCCGCAAGTACATAGGGATTAGTTGTCCATTTGGGATAGGACTGCAGGCCATCTATCCCACTTCACACCTTTACACACCTGGTTATCCAGCCTTCTAGCTCTATAGGCCACAGTAGCATAGGTTACAGGTTTGTAGTCAAGCCACAGATTTCAGGTGAGATCCCATGATACACTCAACAATACAACAACACGATTCTCATGAATAACCATTAAGCCATTTGCTAAGATTTCCCCCATTTTGACATGTGGAAACCTGTTGTCACTCTGACCCTGACGGGAAGCTCCAGACACTTTTTTGGTCCTATCTGAGGCATTTTTAAATTCATGTCAAATTGGCCATATTCTGAAGACACTCTTATATTCTGCAGGGTAATCGAACTGGCCACATCTAAAGTCAAGCCACAGGTAACAGGTGAGAAACCTTGTTAAACCCTAAAAGAAAAAGAAAAAACTTGATTGCATTGAAAATAACCATTAAGTCATTCAGGTCGCAGACTCCCCTATAGGCATGGTTTGAAACCCCCTCCTGACAACTTTTTAGCGCCGGCATGTCATGCACCTTTGTAAAATCCAGTTGAAAAATAAATGACTTAAGGTAACGTAAATGACACCTAGTTAATATGAGTAGTGAATAACTATCGTATTTTTAATATTCTGCAAAAACAGCTAGTTGATGAGAGGCTGAAAGAGAATTGCAAGAATTGCGCAATTTCACAGGCGGGCCCCAAACAGGCAAATAACAAAAATAATCTCGGAACGCAGAACTCGTCGGTCGTTGTCAGTGGATTGTATTGGCGGGAAGAACAAAAATATCGTCTGCAGGGTAATCGAAGTCGCCGCATCTAATGTCAAGTCACAGGTGAGCTGCCTTGTTAAACCCTAAAAATAAATAATAACACGATTGCGTTGAAATGACCCATTAAGCCATTTGTAAGGATTTCCCCCATGTGGACCTGTTGTCACTCTTACCCTGATGGTTGCTGATATTTCCAGACACTTTTTCAGTCTTATCTAAGGAATTTTATCATTTATATCAGAATGGCCATATTCTGATGCCAGTTTAGCGCTCATTCAATGACGATTTACTACTCTTTCCCATTGAAGGCCATATTGAGGTTAAATCAATGACTGGACTTTTTAATTTATAAAAACAAATGACTATTGAAAGTGCAAGTCAGTATCATGCATAGTTGTTCTGGTCTCTGTGGTGATTTTAGAGCGTTGTTCATATTTCTACTTTTACCGCATACACTTTAACCCGATACCCAATTACTGTGCTGTAGTCAGGATGGCCGAGCGGTCTAAGGCGCTGCGTTCAGGTCGCAGTCTCCCATGGAGGCGTGGGTTCAAATTCCACTTCTGACAGTTTTTTAGTGCCTCTCAGGAGTCATGCTGCTCAGCAGTAATAATAAGAATGATGAAATAACAACTTCACACAGTGAAATAACAATTCATAATAAACACCCTCAAATGCAGACCTTCTGGAGCTGAGCAAAGATCAAGGTTAAATAAGAAAACAGCTGGACTTAATAACAAATTAATGAGGGGAACATTTTGTGTTATTGCATTATAATGAGTTACTGCATTATCTTTCAGTTGTTAAATTTCACTTTCTGTAGGCTATGCCTGTTGGCCCATTCACTCCTAACAAGCTTGTTTTCTTCTGTCAACGTTGTCGTGGCCGAGTGGTTAAGGCGATGGACTAGAAATCCATTAGGATCTTCCTGCGCAGGTTTAAATCCTGCCGACAATGAAAATGCATTTTTTTGACCCCTCCGGAGGTTGAAGTTTAGTCGTGTTTCTTATACCAATCGCATCCTCTCACATCTCCGCAAGTACATAGGGATTAGTTGTCCATTTGGGATAGGACTGCAGGCCATCTATCCCACTTCACACCTTTACATACCTGGTTATCCAGCCTTCTAGCTCTATAGGCCACAGTAGCATAGGTTACAGGTTTGTAGTCAAGCCACAGATTTCAGGTGAGATCCCATGATACACTCAACAATACAACAACACGATTCTCATGAATAACCATTAAGCCATTTGCTAAGATTTCCCCCATTTTGACATGTGGAAACCTGTTGTCACTCTGACCCTGACGGGAAGCTCCAGACACTTTTTTGGTCCTATCTGAGGCATTTTTAAATTCATGTCAAATTGGCCATATTCTGAAGACACTCTTATATTCTGCAGGGTAATCGAACTGGCCACATCTAAAGTCAAGCCACAGGTAACAGGTGAGAAACCTTGTTAAACCCTAAAAGAAAAAGAAAAAACTTGATTGCATTGAAAATAACCATTAAGTCATTCAGGTCGCAGACTCCCCTATAGGCATGGTTTGAAACCCCCTCCTGACAACTTTTTAGCGCCGGCATGTCATGCACCTTTGTAAAATCCAGTTGAAAAATAAATGACTTAAGGTAACGTAAATGACACCTAGTTAATATGAGTAGTGAATAACTATCGTATTTTTAATATTCTGCAAAAACAGCTAGTTGATGAGAGGCTGAAAGAGAATTGCAAGAATTGCGCAATTTCACAGGCGGGCCCCAAACAGGCAAATAACAAAAATAATCTCGGAACGCAGAACTCGTCAGTCGTTGTCAGTGGATTGTATTGGCGGGAAGAACAAAAATATCGTCTGCAGGGTAATCGAAGTCGCCGCATCTAATGTCAAGTCACAGGTGAGCTGCCTTGTTAAACCCTAAAAATAAATAATAACACGATTGCGTTGAAATGACCCATTAAGCCATTTGTAAGGATTTCCCCCATGTGGACCTGTTGTCACTCTTACCCTGATGGTTGCTGATATTTCCAGACACTTTTTCAGTCTTATCTAAGGAATTTTATCATTTATATCAGAATGGCCATATTCTGATGCCAGTTTAGCGCTCATTCAATGACGATTTACTACTCTTTCCCATTGAAGGCCATATTGAGGTTAAATCAATGACTGGACTTTTTAATTTATAAAAACAAATGACTATTGAAAGTGCAAGTCAGTATCATGCATAGTTGTTCTGGTCTCTGTGGTGATTTTAGAGCGTTGTTCATATTTCTACTTTTACCGCATACACTTTAACCCGATACCCAGTTACTGTGCTGTAGTCAGGATGGCCGAGCGGTCTAAGGCGCTGCGTTCAGGTCGCAGTCTCCCGTGGAGGCGTGGGTTCAAATTCCACTTCTGACAGTTTTTTAGTGCCTCTCAGGAGTCATGCTGCTCAGCAGTAATAATAAGAATGATGAAATAACAACTTCACACAGTGAAATAACAATTCATAATAAACACCCTCAAATGCAGACCTTCTGGAGCTGAGCAAAGATCAAGGTTAAATAAGAAAACAGCTGGACTTAATAACAAATTAATGAGGGGAACATTTTGTGTTATTGCATTATAATGAGTTACTGCATTATCTTTCAGTTGTTAAATTTCACTTTCTGTGGGCTATGCCTGTTGGCCCATTCACTCCTAACAAGCTTGTTTTCTTCTGTCAACGTTGTCGTGGCCGAGTGGTTAAGGCGATGGACTAGAAATCCATTAGGATCTTCCTGCGCAGGTTTAAATCCTGCCGACAATGAAAATGCATTTTTTTGACCCCTCCGGAGGTTGAAGTTTAGTCGTGTTTCTTATACCAATCGCATCCTCTCAGATCTCCGCAAGTACATAGGGATTAGTTGTCCATTTGGGATAGGACTGCAGGCCATCTATCCCACTTCACACCTTTACATACCTGGTTATCCAGCCTTCTAGCTCTATAGGCCACAGTAGCATAGGTTACAGGTTTGTAGTCAAGCCACAGATTTCAGGTGAGATCCCATGATACACTCAACAATACAACAACACGATTCTCATGAATAACCATTAAGCCATTTGCTAAGATTTCCCCCATTTTGACATGTGGAAACCTGTTGTCACTCTTACCCTGACGGGAAGCTCCAGACACTTTTTTGGTCCTATCTGAGGCATTTTTAAATTCATGTCAAATTGGCCATATTCTGAAGACACTCTTAGGCTGCAGGGTAATCGAACTGGCCACATCTAAAGTCAAGCCACAGGTAACAGGTGAGAAACCTTGTTAAACCCTAAAAGAAAAAGAAAAAACTCGATTGCATTGAAAATAACCATTAAGTCATTCAGGTCGCAGACTCCCCTATAGGCATGGTTTGAAACCCCCTCCTGACAACTTTTTAGCGCCTGCATGTCATGCACCTTTGTAAAATCCAGTTGAAAAATAAATGACTTAAGGTAACGTAAATGACACCTAGTTAATATGAGTAGTGAATAACTATCGTATTTTTAATATTCTGCAAAAACAGCTAGTTGATGAGAGGCTGAAAGAGAATTGCAAGAATCGCGCAATTTCACAGGCGGGCCCCAAACAGGCAAATAACAAAAATAATCTCGGAATGCAGAACTCATCGGTCGTTGTCAGTGGATTGTATTGGCGGGAAGAACAAAAATATCGTCTGCAGGGTAATCGAAGTCGCCGCATCTAATGTCAAGTCACAGGTGAGCTGCCTTGTTAAACCCTAAAAATAAATAATAACACGATTGTGTTGAAATGACCCATTAAGCCATTTGTAAGGATTTCCCCCATGTGGACCTGTTGTCACTCTTACCCTGATGGTTGCTGATATTTCCAGACACTTTTTCAGTCTTATCTGAGGAATTTTATCATTTATATCAGAATGGCCATATTCTGATGCCAGTTTAGCGCTCATTCAATGACGATTTACTACTCTTTCCCATTGAAGGCCATATTGAGGTTAAATCAATGACTGGACTTTTTAATTTATAAAAACAAATGACTATTGAAAGTGCAAGTCAGTATCGTGCATAGTTGTTCTGGTCTCTGTGGTGATTTTAGAGCGTTGTTCATATTTCTACTTTTACCGCATACACTTTAACCCGATACCCAGTTACTGTGCTGTAGTCAGGATGGCCGAGCGGTCTAAGGCGCTGCGTTCAGGTCGCAGTCTCCCATGGAGGCGTGGGTTCAAATCCCACTTCTGACAGTTTTTTAGTGCCTCTTAGGAGTCATGCTGCTCAGCAGTAATAATAAGAATGATGAAATAACAACTTCACACAGTGAAATAACAATTCATAATAAACACTCTCAAATGCAGACCTTCTGGAGCTGAGCAAAGATCAAGGTTAAATAAGAAAACAGCTGGACTTAATAACAAATGAATGAGGGGAACATTTTGTGTTATTGCATTATAATGAGTTACTGCATTATCTTTCAGTTGTTAAATTTCACTTTCTGTAGGCTATGCCTGTTGGCCCATTCACTCCTAACAAGCCTGTTTTCTTCTGTCAACGTTGTCGTGGCCGAGTGGTTAAGGCGATGGACTAGAAATCCATTAGGATCTTCCTGCGCAGGTTCAAATCCTGCCGACAATGAAAATGCATTTTTTTGACCCCTCCGGAGGTTGAAGTTTAGTCGTGTTTCTTATACCAATCGCATCCTCTCAGATCTCCGCAAGTACATAGGGATTAGTTGTCCATTTGGGATAGGACTGCAGGCCATCTATCCCACTTCACACCTTTACACACCTGGTTATCCAGCCTTCTAGCTCTATAGGCCACAGTTGCATAGGTTACAGGTTTGTAGTCAAGCCACAGATTTCAGGTGAGATCCCATGATACACTCAACAATACAACAACACGATTCTCATGAATAACCATTAAGCCATTTGCTAAGATTTCCCCCATTTTGACATGTGGAAACCTGTTGTCACTCTTACCCTGACGGGAAGCTCCAGACACTTTTTTGGTCCTATCTGAGGCATTTTTAAATTCATGTCAAATTGGCCATATTCTGAAGACACTCTTATAGTCTGCAGGGTAATCGAACTGGCCACATCTAAAGTCAAGCCACAGGTAACAGGTGAGAAACCTTGTTAAACCCTAAAAGAAAAAGAAAAAACTTGATTGCATTGAAAATAACCATTAAGTCATTCAGGTCGCAGACTCCCCTATAGGCATGGTTTGAAACCCCCTCCTGACAACTTTTTAGCGCCTGCATGTCATGCACCTTTGTAAAATCCAGTTGAAAAATAAATGACTTAAGGTAACGTAAATGACACCTAGTTAATATGAGTAGTGAATAACTATCGTATTTTTAATATTCTGCAAAAACAGCTAGTTGATGAGAGGCTGAAAGAGAATTGCAAGAATCGCGCAATTTCACAGGCGGGCCCCAAACAGGCAAATAACAAAAATAATCTCGGAACGCAGAACTCGTCGGTCGTTGTCAGTGGATTGTATTGGCGGGAAGAACAAAAATATAGTCTGCAGGGTAATCGAAGTCGCCAAATCTAATGTCAAGTCACAGGTGAGCTGCCTTGTTAAACCCTAAAAATAAATAATAACACGATTGCGTTGAAATGACCCATTAAGCCATTTGTAAGGATTTCCCCCATGTGGACCTGTTGTCACTCTTACCCTGATGGTTGCTGATATTTCCAGACACTTTTTCAGTCTTATCTGAGGAATTTTATCATTTATATCAGAATGGCCATATTCTGATGCCAGTTTAGCGCTCATTCAATGGCGATTTACTACTCTTTCCCATTGAAGGCCATATTGAGGTTAAATCAATGAATGGACTTTTTAATTTATAAAAACAAATGACTATTGAAAGTGCAAGTCAGTATCGTGCATAGTTGTTCTGGTCTCTGTGGTGATTTTAGAGCGTTGTTCATATTTCTACTTTTACCGCATACACTTTAACCCGATACCCAATTACTGTGCTGTAGTCAGGATGGCCGAGCGGTCTAAGGCGCTGCGTTCAGGTCGCAGTCTCCCATGGAGGCGTGGGTTCAAATCCCACTTCTGACAGTTTTTTAGTGCCTCTTAGGAGTCATGCTGCTCAGCAGTAATAATAAGAATGATGAAATAACAACTTCACACAGTGAAATAACAATTCATAATAAACACTCTCAAATGCAGACCTTCTGGAGCTGAGCAAAGATCAAGGTTAAATAAGAAAACAGCTGGACTTAATAACAAATGAATGAGGGGAACATTTTGTGTTATTGCATTATAATGAGTTACTGCATTATCTTTCAGTTGTTAAATTTCACTTTCTGTAGGCTATGCCTGTTGGCCCATTCACTCCTAACAAGCCTGTTTTCTTCTGTCAACGTTGTCGTGGCCGAGTGGTTAAGGCGATGGACTAGAAATCCATTAGGATCTTCCTGCGCAGGTTCAAATCCTGCCGACAATGAAAATGCATTTTTTTGACCCCTCCGGAGGTTGAAGTTTAGTCGTGTTTCTTATACCAATCGCATCCTCTCAGATCTCCGCAAGTACATAGGGATTAGTTGTCCATTTGGGATAGGACTGCAGGCCATCTATCCCACTTCACACCTTTACACACCTGGTTATCCAGCCTTCTAGCTCTATAGGCCACAGTTGCATAGGTTACAGGTTTGTAGTCAAGCCACAGATTTCAGGTGAGATCCCATGATACACTCAACAATACAACAACACGATTCTCATGAATAACCATTAAGCCATTTGCTAAGATTTCCCCCATTTTGACATGTGGAAACCTGTTGTCACTCTTACCCTGACGGGAAGCTCCAGACACTTTTTTGGTCCTATCTGAGGCATTTTTAAATTCATGTCAAATTGGCCATATTCTGAAGACACTCTTATAGTCTGCAGGGTAATCGAACTGGCCACATCTAAAGTCAAGCCACAGGTAACAGGTGAGAAACCTTGTTAAACCCTAAAAGAAAAAGAAAAAACTTGATTGCATTGAAAATAACCATTAAGTCATTCAGGTCGCAGACTCCCCTATAGGCATGGTTTGAAACCCCCTCCTGACAACTTTTTAGCGCCTGCATGTCATGCACCTTTGTAAAATCCAGTTGAAAAATAAATGACTTAAGGTAACGTAAATGACACCTAGTTAATATGAGTAGTGAATAACTATCGTATTTTTAATATTCTGCAAAAACAGCTAGTTGATGAGAGGCTGAAAGAGAATTGCAAGAATCGCGCAATTTCACAGGCGGGCCCCAAACAGGCAAATAACAAAAATAATCTCGGAACGCAGAACTCGTCGGTCGTTGTCAGTGGATTGTATTGGCGGGAAGAACAAAAATATAGTCTGCAGGGTAATCGAAGTCGCCAAATCTAATGTCAAGTCACAGGTGAGCTGCCTTGTTAAACCCTAAAAATAAATAATAACACGATTGCGTTGAAATGACCCATTAAGCCATTTGTAAGGATTTCCCCCATGTGGACCTGTTGTCACTCTTACCCTGATGGTTGCTGATATTTCCAGACACTTTTTCAGTCTTATCTGAGGAATTTTATCATTTATATCAGAATGGCCATATTCTGATGCCAGTTTAGCGCTCATTCAATGGCGATTTACTACTCTTTCCCATTGAAGGCCATATTGAGGTTAAATCAATGAATGGACTTTTTAATTTATAAAAACAAATGACTATTGAAAGTGCAAGTCAGTATCGTGCATAGTTGTTCTGGTCTCTGTGGTGATTTTAGAGCGTTGTTCATATTTCTACTTTTACCGCATACACTTTAACCCGATACCCAATTACTGTGCTGTAGTCAGGATGGCCGAGCGGTCTAAGGCGCTGCGTTCAGGTCGCAGTCTCCCATGGAGGCGTGGGTTCAAATCCCACTTCTGACAGTTTTTTAGTGCCTCTCAGGAGTCATGCTGCTCAGCAGTAATAATAAGAATGATGAAATAACAACTTCACACAGTGAAATAACAATTCATAATAAACACTCTCAAATGCAGACCTTCTGGAGCTGAGCAAAGATCAAGGTTAAATAAGAAAACAGCTGGACTTAATAACAAATGAATGAGGGGAACATTTTGTGTTATTGCATTATAATGAGTTACTGCATTATCTTTCAGTTGTTAAATTTCACTTTCTGTAGGCTATGCCTGTTGGCCCATTCACTCCTAACAAGCCTGTTTTCTTCTGTCAACGTTGTCGTGGCCGAGTGGTTAACGCGATGGACTAGAAATCCATTAGGATCTTCCTGCGCAGGTTCAAGTCCTGCCGACAATGAAAATGCATTTTTTTGACCCCTCCGGAGGTTGAAGTTTAGTCGTGTTTCTTATACCAATCGCATCCTCTCAGATCTCCGCAAGTACATAGGGATTAGTTGTCCATTTGGGATAGGACTGCAGGCCATCTATCCCACTTCACACCTTTACACACCTGGTTATCCAGCCTTCTAGCTCTATAGGCCACAGTTGCATAGGTTACAGGTTTGTAGTCAAGCCACAGATTTCAGGTGAGATCCCATGATACACTTAACAATACAACAACACGATTCTCATGAATAACCATTAAGCCATTTGCTAAGATTTCCCCCATTTTGACATGTGGAAACCTGTTGTCACTCTTACCCTGACGGGAAGCTCCAGACACTTTTTTGGTCCTATCTGAGGCATTTTTAAATTCATGTCAAATTGGCCATATTCTGAAGACACTCTTATAGTCTGCAGGGTAATCGAACTGGCCACATCTAAAGTCAAGCCACAGGTAACAGGTGAGAAACCTTGTTAAACCCTAAAAGAAAAAGAAAAAACTTGATTGCATTGAAAATAACCATTAAGTCATTCAGGTCGCAGACTCCCCTATAGGCATGGTTTGAAACCACCTCCTGACAACTTTTTAGCGCCTGCATGTCATGCACCTTTGTAAAATCCAGTTGAAAAATAAATGACTTAAGGTAACGTAAATGACACCTAGTTAATATGAGTAGTGAATAACTATCGTATTTTTAATATTCTGCAAAAACAGCTAGTTGATGAGAGGCTGAAAGAGAATTGCAAGAATCGCGCAATTTCACAGGCGGGCCCCAAACAGGCAAATAACAAAAATAATCTCGGAACGCAGAACTCGTCGGTCGTTGTCAGTGGATTGTATTGGCGGGAAGAACAAAAATATCGTCTGCAGGGTAATCGAAGTCGCCACATCTAATGTCAAGTCACAGGTGAGCTGCCTTGTTAAACCCTAAAAATAAATAATAACACGATTGCGTTGAAATGACCCATTAAGCCATTTGTAAGGATTTCCCCCATGTGGACCTGTTGTCACTCTTACCCTGATGGTTGCTGATATTTCCAGACACTTTTTCAGTCTTATCTGAGGAATTTTATCATTTATATCAGAATGGCCATATTCTGATGCCAGTTTAGCGCTCATTCAATGGCGATTTACTACTCTTTCCCATTGAAGGCCATATTGAGGTTAAATCAATGACTGGACTTTTTAATTTATAAAAACAAATGACTATTGAATGTGCAAGTCAGTATCGTGCATAGTTGTTCTGGTCTCTGTGGTGATTTTAGAGCGTTGTTCATATTTCTACTTTTACCGCATACACTTTAACCCGATACCCAGTTACTGTGCTGTAGTCAGGATGGCCGAGCGGTCTAAGGCGCTGCGTTCAGGTCGCAGGCGTGGGTTCAAATCCCACTTCTGACAGTTTTTTAGTGCCTCTCAGGAGCCATGCTGCTCAGCAGTAATAATAAGAATGATGAAATAACAACTTCACACAGTGAAATAACAATTCATAATAAACACTCTCAAATGCAGACCTTCTGGAGCTGAGCAAAGATCAAGGTTAAATAAGAAAACAGCTGGACTTAATAACAAATGAATGAGGGGAACATTTTGTGTTATTGCATTATAATGAGTTACTGCATTATCTTTCAGTTGTTAAATTTCACTTTCTGTAGGCTATGCCTGTTGGCCCATTCACTCCTAACAAGCCTGTTTTCTTCTGTCAACGTTGTCGTGGCCGAGTCGTTAAGGCGATGGACTAGAAATCCATTAGGATCTTCCTGCGCAGGTTCAAATCCTGCCGACAATGAAAATGCATTTTTTTGACCCCTCCGGAGGTTGAAGTTTAGTCGTGTTTCTTATACCAATCGCATCCTCTCAGATCTCCGCAAGTACATAGGGATTAGTTGTCCATTTGGGATAGGACTGCAGGCCATCTATCCCACTTCACACCTTTACACACCTGGTTATCCAGCATTCTAGCTCTATAGGCCACAGTTGCATAGGTTACAGGTTTGTAGTCAAGCCACAGATTTCAGGTGAGATCCCATGATACACTCAACAATACAACAACACGATTCTCATGAATAACCATTAAGCCATTTGCTAAGATTTCCCCCATTTTGACATGTGGAAACCTGTTGTCACTCTTACCCTGACGGGAAGCTCCAGACACTTTTTTGGTCCTATCTGAGGCATTTTTAAATTCATGTCAAATTGGCCATATTCTGAAGACACTCTTATAGTCTGCAGGGTAATCGAACTGGCCACATCTAAAGTCAAGCCACAGGTAACAGGTGAGAAACCTTGTTAAACCCTAAAAGAAAAAGAAAAAACTTGATTGCATTGAAAATAACCATTAAGTCATTCAGGTCGCAGACTCCCCTATAGGCATGGTTTGAAACCCCCTCCTGACAACTTTTTAGCGCCTGCATGTCATGCACCTTTGTAAAATCCAGTTGAAAAATAAATGACTTAAGGTAACGTAAATGACACCTAGTTAATATGAGTAGTGAATAACTATCGTATTTTTAATATTCTGCAAAAACAGCTAGTTGATGAGAGGCTGAAAGAGAATTGCAAGAATCGCGCAATTTCACAGGCGGGCCCCAAACAGGCAAATAACAAAAATAATCTCGGAACGCAGAACTCGTCGGTCGTTGTCAGTGGATTGTATTGGCGGGAAGAACAAAAATATCGTCTGCAGGGTAATCGAAGTCGCCACATCTAATGTCAAGTCACAGGTGAGCTGCCTTGTTAAACCCTAAAAATAAATAATAACACGATTGCGTTGAAATGACTCATTAAGCCATTTGTAAGGATTTCCCCCATGTGGACCTGTTGTCACTCTTACCCTGATGGTTGCTGATATTTCCAGACACTTTTTCAGTCTTATCTGAGGAATTTTATCATTTATATCAGAATGGCCATATTCTGATGCCAGTTTAGCGCTCATTCAATGACGATTTACTACTCTTTCCCATTGAAGGCCATATTGAGGTTAAATCAATGACTGGACTTTTTAATTTATAAAAACAAATGACTATTGAAAGTGCAAGTCAGTATCGTGCATAGTTGTTCTGGTCTCTGTGGTGATTTTAGAGCGTTGTTCATATTTCTACTTTTACCGCATACACTTTAACCCGATACCCAGTTACTGTGCTGTAGTCAGGATGGCCGAGCGGTCTAAGGTGCTGCGTTCAGGTCAAAGTCTCCCATGGAGGCGTGGGTTCAAATCCCACTTCTGACAGTTTCTTAGTGCCTCTCAGGAGTCATGCTTCTCAGCAGTAATAATAAGAATGATGAAATAACAACTTCACACAGTGAAATAACAATTCATAATAAACACTCTCAAATGCAGACCTTCTGGAGCTGAGCAAAGATCAAGGTTAAATAAGAAAACAGCTGGACTTAATAACAAATGAATGAGGGGAACATTTTGTGTTATTGCATTATAATGAGTTACTGCATTATCTTTTAGTTGTTAAATTTCACTTTCTGTAGGCTATGCCTGTTGGCCCATTCACTCCTAACAAGCCTGTTTTCTTCTGTCAACGGTGTCGTGGCCGAGTGGTTAAGGCGATGGACTAGAAATCCATTAGGATCTTCCTGCGCAGGTTCAAATCCTGCCGACAATGAAATTGCATTTTTTTGACCCCTCCGGAGGTTGAAGTTTAGTCGTGTTTCTTATACCAATCGCATCCTCTCAGATCTCCACAAGTACATAGGGATTAGTTGTCCATTTGGGATAGGACTGCAGGCCATCTGTCCCACTTCACACCTTTACACACCTGGTTATCCAGCCTTCTAGCTCTATAGGCCACAGTAGCATAGGTTACAGGTTTGTAGTCAAGCCACAGATTTCAGGTGAGATCCCATGATACACTCAACAATACAACAACACGATTCTCATGAATAACCATGAAGCCATTTGCTAAGATTTCCCCCATTTTGACATGTGGAAACCTGTTGTCACTCTTACCCTGACGGGAAGCTCCAGACACTTTTTTGGTCCTATCTGAGGCATTTTTAAATTCATTTCAAATTGGCCATATTCTGAAGACACTCTTATAGTCTGCAGGGTAATCGAACTGGCCACATCTAAAGTCAAGCCACAGGTAACAGGTGAGAAACCTTGTTAAACCCTAAAAGAAAAAGAAAAAACTTGATTGCATTGAAAATAACCATTAAGTCATTCAGGTCGCAGACCCTATAGGCATGGTTTGAAACCCCCTCCTGACAACTTTTTAGCGCCTGCATGTCATGCACCTTTGTAAAATCCAGTTGAAAAATAAAAGACTTAAGGTAACGTAAATGACACCTAGTTAATATGAGTAGTGAATAACTATCGTATTTTTAATATTCTGCAAAAACAGCTAGTTGATGAGAGGCTGAAAGAGAATTGCAAGAATCGCGCAATTTCACAGGCGGGCCCCAAACAGGCAAATAACAAAAATAATCTCGGAACGCAGAACTCGTCGGTCGTTGTCAGTGGATTGTATTGGCGGGAAGAACATAAATATCGTCTGCAGGTTAATCGAAGTCGCCGCATCTAATGTCAAGTCACAGGTGAGCTGCCTTGTTAAACCCTAAAAATAAATAATAACACGATTGCGTTGAAATGACCCATTAAGCCATTTGTAAGGATTTCCCCCATGTGGACCTGTTGTCACTCTTACCCTGATGGTTGCTGATATTTCCAGACACTTTTTCAGTCTTATCTGAGGAATTTTATCATTTATATCAGAATGGCCATATTCTGATGCCAGTTTAGCGCTCATTCAATGACGATTTACTACTCTTTCCCATTGAAGGCCATATTGAGGTTAAATCAATGACTGGACTTTTTAATTTATAAAAACAAATGACTATTGAAAGTGCAAGTCAGTATCGTGCATAGTTGTTCTGGCCTCTGTGGTGATTTTAGAGCGTTGTTCATATTTCTACTTTTACCGCATACACTTTAACCCGATACCCAGTTACTGTGCTGTAGTCAGGATGGCCGAGCGGTCTAAGGCGCTGCGTTCAGGTCGCAGTCTCCCATGGAGGCGTGGGTTCAAATCCCACTTCTGACAGTTTTTTAGTGCCTCTCAGGAGTCATGCTGCTCAGCAGTAATAATAAGAATGATGAAATAACAACTTCACACAGTGAAATAACAATTCATAATAAACACTCTCAAATGCAGACCTTCTGGAGCTGAGCAAAGATCAAGGTTAAATAAGAAAACAGCTGGACTTAATAACAAATGAATGAGGGGAACATTTTGTGTTATTGCATTATAATGAGTTACTGCATTATCTTTCAGTTGTTAAATTTCACTTTCTGTAGGCTATGCCTGTTGGCCCATACACTCCTAACAAGCCTGTTTTCTTCTGTCAACGGTGTCGTGGCCGAGTGGTTAAGGCGATGGACTAGAAATCCATTAGGATCTTCCTGCGCAGGTTCAAATCCTGCCGACAACGAAATTGCATTTTTTTGACCCCTCCGGAGGTTGAAGTTTAGTCGTGTTTCTTATACCAATCGCATCCTCTCAGATCTCCACAAGTACATAGGGATTAGTTGTCCATTTGGGATAGGACTGCAGGCCATCTGTCCCACTTCAAACCTTTACACACCTGGTTATCCAGCCTTCTAGCTCTATAGGCCACAGTAGCATAGGTTACAGGTTTGTAGTCAAGCCACAGATTTCAGGTGAGATCCCATGATACACTCAACAATACAACAACATGATTCTCATGAATAACCATGAAGCCATTTGCTAAGATTTCCCCCATTTTGACATGTGGAAACCTGTTGTCACTCTTACCCTGACGGGAAGCTCCAGACACTTTTTTGGTCCTATCTGAGGCATTTTTAAATTCATGTCAAATTGGCCATATTCTGAAGACACTCTTATAGTCTGCAGGGTAATCGAACTGGCCACATCTAAAGTCAAGCCACAGGTAACAGGTGAGAAACCTTGTTAAACCCTAAAAGAAAAAGAAAAAACTTGATTGCATTGAAAATAACCATTAAGTCATTCAGGTCGCAGACTCCCCTATAGGCATGGTTTGAAACCCCCTCCTGACAACTTTTTAGCGCCTGCATGTCATGCACCTTTGTAAAATCCAGTTGAAAAATAAATGACTTAAGGTAACGTAAATGACACCTAGTTAATATGAGTAGTGAATAACTATCGTATTTTTAATATTCTGCAAAAACAGCTAGTTGATGAGAGGCTGAAAGAGAATTGCAAGAATCGCGCAATTTCACAGGCGGGCCCCAAACAGGCAAATAACAAAAATAATCTCGGAACGCAGAACTCGTCGGTCGTTGTCAGTGGATTGTATTGGCGGGAAGAACAAAAATATTGTCTGCAGGGTAATCGAAGTCGCCGCATCTAATGTCAAGTCACAGGTGAGCTGCCTTGTTAAACCCTAAAAATAAATAATAACACGATTGCGTTGAAATGACCCATTAAGCCATTTGTAAGGATTTCCCCCATGTGGACCTGTTGTCACTCTTACCATGATGGTTGCTGATATTTCCAGACACTTTTTCAGTCTTATCTGAGGAATTTTATCATTTATATCAGAATGGCCATATTCTGATGCCAGTTTAGCGCTCATTCAATGGCGATTTACTACTCTTTCCCATTGAAGGCCATATTGAGGTTAAATCAATGACTGGACTTTTTAATTTATAAAAACAAATGACTATTGAAAGTGCAAGTCAGTATCGTGCATAGTTGTTCTGGTCTCTGTGGTGATTTTAGAGCGTTGTTCATATTTCTACTTTTACCGCATACACTTTAACCCGATACCCAGTTACTGTGCTGTAGTCAGGATGGCCGAGCGGTCTAAGGCGCTGCGTTCAGGTCGCAGTCTCCCATGGAGGCGTGGGTTCAAATCCCACTTCTGACAGTTTTTTAGTGCCTCTCAGGAGTCATGCTGCTCAGCAGTAATAATAAGAATGATGAAATAACAACTTCACACAGTGAAATAACAATTCATTATAAACACTCTCAAATGCAGACCTTCTGGAGCTGAGCAAAGATCAAGGTTAAATAAGAAAACAGCTGGACTTAATAACAAATGAATGAGGGGAACATTTTGTGTTATTGCATTATAATGAGTTACTGCATTATCTTTCAGTTGTTAAATTTCACTTTCTGTAGGCTATGCCTGTTGGCCCATTCACTCCTAACAAGCCTGTTTTCTTCTGTCAACGGTGTCGTGGCCGAGTGGTTAAGGCGATGGACTAGAAATCCATTAGGATCTTCCTGCGCAGGTTCAAATCCTGCCGACAACGAAATTGCATTTTTTTGACCCCTCCGGAGGTTGAAGTTTAGTCGTGTTTCTTATACCAATCGCATCCTCTCAGATCTCCACAAGTACATAGGGATTAGTTGTCCATTTGGGATAGGACTGCAGGCCATCTGTCCCACTTCAAACCTTTACACACCTGGTTATCCAGCCTTCTAGCTCTATAGGCCACAGTAGCATAGGTTACAGGTTTGTAGTCAAGCCACAGATTTCAGGTGAGATCCCATGATACACTCAACAATACAACAACATGATTCTCATGAATAACCATGAAGCCATTTGCTAAGATTTCCCCCATTTTGACATGTGGAAACCTGTTGTCACTCTTACCCTGACGGGAAGCTCCAGACACTTTTTTGGTCCTATCTGAGGCATTTTTAAATTCATGTCAAATTGGCCATATTCTGAAGACACTCTTATAGTCTGCAGGGTAATCGAACTGGCCACATCTAAAGTCAAGCCACAGGTAACAGGTGAGAAACCTTGTTAAACCCTAAAAGAAAAAGAAAAAACTTGATTGCATTGAAAATAACCATTAAGTCATTCAGGTCGCAGACTCCCCTATAGGCATGGTTTGAAACCCCCTCCTGACAACTTTTTAGCGCCTGCATGTCATGCACCTTTGTAAAATCCAGTTGAAAAATAAATGACTTAAGGTAACGTAAATGACACCTAGTTAATATGAGTAGTGAATAACTATCGTATTTTTAATATTCTGCAAAAACAGCTAGTTGATGAGAGGCTGAAAGAGAATTGCAAGAATCGCGCAATTTCACAGGCGGGCCCCAAACAGGCAAATAACAAAAATAATCTCGGAACGCAGAACTCGTCGGTCGTTGTCAGTGGATTGTATTGGCGGGAAGAACATAAATATCGTCTGCAGGGTAATCGAAGTCGCCGCATCTAATGTCAAGTCACAGGTGAGCTGCCTTGTTAAACCCTAAAAATAAATAATAACACGATTGCGTTGAAATGACCCATTAAGCCATTTGTAAGGATTTCCCCCATGTGGACCTGTTGTCACTCTTACCATGATGGTTGCTGATATTTCCAGACACTTTTTCAGTCTTATCTGAGGAATTTTATCATTTATATCAGAATGGCCATATTCTGATGCCAGTTTAGCGCTCATTCAATGGCGATTTACTACTCTTTCCCATTGAAGGCCATATTGAGGTTAAATCAATGACTGGACTTTTTCATTTATAAAAACAAATGACTATTGAAAGTGCAAGTCAGTATCGTGCATAGTTGTTCTGGTCTCTGTGGTGATTTTAGAGCGTTGTTCATATTTCTACTTTTACCGCATACACTTTAACCCGATACCCAGTTACTGTGCTGTAGTCAGGATGGCCGAGCGGTCTAAGGCGCTGCGTTCAGGTCGCAGTCTCCCATGGAGGCGTGGGTTCAAATCCCACTTCTGACAGTTTTTTAGTGCCTCTCAGGAGTCATGCTGCTCAGCAGTAATAATAAGAATGATGAAATAACAACTTCACACAGTGAAATAACAATTCATTATAAACACTCTCAAATGCAGACCTTCTGGAGCTGAGCAAAGATCAAGGTTAAATAAGAAAACAGCTGGACTTAATAACAAATGAATGAGGGGAACATTTTGTGTTATTGCATTATAATGAGTTACTGCATTATCTTTCAGTTGTTAAATTTCACTTTCTGTAGGCTATGCCTGTTGGCCCATTCACTCCTAACAAGCCTGTTTTCTTCTGTCGACGTTGTCGTGGCCGAGTGGTTAAGGCGATAGACTAGAAATCCATTAGGATCTTACTGCGCAGGTTCAAATCCTGCTGACAACGAAAATGCATTTTTTTGACCCCTCCGGAGGTTGAAGTTTAGTCGTGTTTCTTATACCAATCGCATCCTCTCAGATCTCCGCAAGTACATAGGGATTAGTTGTCCATTTGGGATAGGACTGCAGGCCATCTGTCCCACTTCACACCTTTACACACCTGGTTATCCAGCCTTCTAGCTCTATAGGCCACAGTAGCATAGGTTACAGGTTTGTAGTCAAGCCACAGATTTCAGGTGAGATCCCATGATACACTCAACAATACAACAACACGATTCTCATGAATAACCATGAAGCCATTTGCTAAGATTTCCCCCATTTTGACATGTGGAAACCTGTTGTCACTCTTACCCTGACGGGAAGCTCCAGACACTTTTTTGGTCCTATCTGAGGCATTTTTAAATTCATGTCAAATTGGCCATATTCTGAAGACACTCTTATAGTCTGCAGGGTAATCGAACTGGCCACATCTAAAGTCAAGCCACAGGTAACAGGTGAGAAACCTTGTTAAACCCTAAAAGAAAAAGAAAAAACTTGATTGCATTGAAAATAACCATTAAGTCATTCAGGTCGCAGACTCCCCTATAGGCATGGTTTGAAACCCCCTCCTGACAACTTTTTAGCGCCTGCATGTCATGCACCTTTGTAAAATCCAGTTGAAAAATAAATGACTTAAGGTAACGTAAATGACACCTAGTTAATATGAGTAGTGAATAACTATCGTATTTTTAATATTCTGCAAAAACAGCTAGTTGATGAGAGGCTGAAAGAGAATTGCAAGAATCGCGCAATTTCACAGGCGGGCCCCAAACAGGCAAATAACAAAAATAATCTCGGAACGCAGAACTCGTCGGTCGTTGTCAGTGGATTGTATTGGCGGGAAGAACAAAAATATTGTCTGCAGGGTAATCGAAGTCGCCGCATCTAATGTCAAGTCACAGGTGAGCTGCCTTGTTAAACCCTAAAAATAAATAATAATACGATTGCGTTGAAATGACCCATTAAGCCATTTGTAAGGATTTCCCCCATGTGGACCTGTTGTCACTCTTACCCTGATGGTTGCTGATATTTCCAGACACTTTTTCAGTCTTATCTGAGGAATTTTATCATTTCTATCAGAATGGCCATATTCTGATGCCAGTTTAGCGCTCATTCAATGACGATTTACTACTCTTTCCCATTGAAGGCCATATTGAGGTTAAATCAATGACTGGACTTTTTAATTTATAAAAACAAATGACTATTGAATGTGCAAGTCAGTATCGTGCATAGTTGTTCCGGTCTCTGTGGTGATTTTAGAGCGTTGTTCATATTTCTACTTTTACCGCATACACTTTAACCCGATACCCAGTTACTGTGCTGTAGTCAGGATGGCCGAGCGGTCTAAGGCGCTGCGTTCAGGTCGCAGTCTCCCATGGAGGCGTGGGTTCAAATCCCACTTCTGACAGTTTTTTAGTGCCTCTCAGGAGCCATGCTGCTCAGCAGTAATAATAAGAATGATGAAATAACAACTTCACACAGTGAAATAACAATTCATAATAAACACTCTCAAATGCAGACCTTCTGGAGCTGAGCAAAGATCAAGGTTAAATAAGAAAACAGCTGGACTTAATAACAAATGAATGAGGGGAACATTTTGTGTTATTGCATTATAATGAGTTACTGCATTATCTTTCAGTTGTTAAATTTCACTTTCTGTAGGCTATGCCTGTTGGCCCATTCACTCCTAACAAGCCTGTTTTCTTCTGTCAACGTTGTCGTGGCCGAGTCGTTAAGGCGATGGACTAGAAATCCATTAGGATCTTCCTGCGCAGGTTCAAATCCTGCCGACAATGAAAATGCATTTTTTTGACCCCTCCGGAGGTTGAAGTTTAGTCGTGTTTCTTATACCAATCGCATCCTCTCAGATCTCCGCAAGTACATAGGGATTAGTTGTCCATTTGGGATAGGACTGCAGTCCATCTATCCCACTTCACACCTTTACACACCTGGTTATCCAGCATTCTAGCTCTATAGGCCACAGTTGCATAGGTTACAGGTTTGTAGTCAAGCCACAGATTTCAGGTGAGATCCCATGATACACTCAACAATACAACAACACGATTCTCATGAATAACCATTAAGCCATTTGCTAAGATTTCCCCCATTTTGACATGTGGAAACCTGTTGTCACTCTTACCCTGACGGGAAGCTCCAGACACTTTTTTGGTCCTATCTGAGGCATTTTTAAATTCATGTCAAATTGGCCATATTCTGAAGACACTCTTATAGTCTGCAGGGTAATCGAACTGGCCACATCTAAAGTCAAGCCACAGGTAACAGGTGAGAAACCTTGTTAAACCCTAAAAGAAAAAGAAAAAACTTGATTGCATTGAAAATAACCATTAAGTCATTCAGGTCGCAGACTCCCCTATAGGCATGGTTTGAAACCCCCTCCTGACAACTTTTTAGCGCCTGCATGTCATGCACCTTTGTAAAATCCAGTTGAAAAATAAATGACTTAAGGTAACGTAAATGACACCTAGTTAATATGAGTAGTGAATAACTATCGTATTTTTAATATTCTGCAAAAACAGCTAGTTGATGAGAGGCTGAAAGAGAATTGCAAGAATCGCGCAATTTCACAGGCGGGCCCCAAACAGGCAAATAACAAAAATAATCTCGGAACGCAGAACTCGTCGGTCGTTGTCAGTGGATTGTATTGGCGGGAAGAACAAAAATATCGTCTGCAGGGTAATC
Organism: Oncorhynchus mykiss; assembly: GCF_057628025.1. Lineage (NCBI taxonomy): Eukaryota > Metazoa > Chordata > Actinopteri > Salmoniformes > Salmonidae > Oncorhynchus > Oncorhynchus mykiss. The sequence continues at coordinate 40,210,096 of NC_143037.1, forward strand.
GAAGTCGCCACATCTAATGTCAAGTCACAGGTGAGCTGCCTTGTTAAACCCTAAAAATAAATAATAACACGATTGCGTTGAAATGACTCATTAAGCCATTTGTAAGGATTTCCCCCATGTGGACCTGTTGTCACTCTTACCCTGATGGTTGCTGATATTTCCAGACACTTTTTCAGTCTTATCTGAGGAATTTTATCATTTATATCAGAATGGCCATATTCTGATGCCAGTTTAGCGCTCATTCAATGACGATTTACTACTCTTTCCCATTGAAGGCCATATTGAGGTTAAATCAATGACTGGACTTTTTCATTTATAAAAACAAATGACTATTGAAAGTGCAAGTCAGTATCGTGCATAGTTGTTCTGGTCTCTGTGGTGATTTTAGAGCGTTGTTCATATTTCTACTTTTACCGCATACACTTTAACCCGATACCCAGTTACTGTGCTGTAGTCAGGATGGCCGAGCGGTCTAAGGCGCTGCGTTCAGGTCGCAGTCTCCCATGGAGGCGTGGGTTCAAATCCCACTTCTGACAGTTTCTTAGTGCCTCTCAGGAGTCATGCTTCTCAGCAGTAATAATAAGAATGATGAAATAACAACTTCACACAGTGAAATAACAATTCATAATAAACACTCTCAAATGCAGACCTTCTGGAGCTGAGCAAAGATCAAGGTTAAATAAGAAAACAGCTGGACTTAATAACAAATGAATGAGGGGAACATTTTGTGTTATTGCATTATAATGAGTTACTGCATTATCTTTCAGTTGTTAAATTTCACTTTCTGTAGGCTATGCCTGTTGGCCCATTCACTCCTAACAAGCCTGTTTTCTTCTGTCAACGTTGTCGTGGCCGAGTGGTTAAGGCGATGGACTAGAAATCCATTAGGATCTTCCTGCGCAGGTTCAAATCCTGCCGACAATGAAAATGCATTTTTTTGACCCCTCCGGAGGTTGAAGTTTAGTCGTGTTTCTTATACCAATCGCATCCTCTCAGATCTCCGCAAGTACATAGGGATTAGTTGTCCATTTGGGATAGGACTGCAGGCCATCTATCCCACTTCACACCTTTACACACCTGGTTATCCAGCCTTCTAGCTCTATAGGCCACAGTTGCATAGGTTACAGGTTTGTAGTCAAGCCACAGATTTCAGGTGAGATCCCATGATACACTCAACAATACAACAACACGATTCTCATGAATAACCATTAAGCCATTTGCTAAGATTTCCCCCATTTTGACATGTGGAAACCTGTTGTCACTCTTACCCTGACGGGAAGCTCCAGACACTTTTTTGGTCCTATCTGAGGCATTTTTAAATTCATGTCAAATTGGCCATATTCTGAAGACACTCTTATAGTCTGCAGGGTAATCGAACTGGCCACATCTAAAGTCAAGCCACAGGTAACAGGTGAGAAACCTTGTTAAACCCTAAAAGAAAAAGAAAAAACTTGATTGCATTGAAAATAACCATTAAGTCATTCAGGTCGCAGACTCCCCTATAGGCATGGTTTGAAACCCCCTCCTGACAACTTTTTAGCGCCTGCATGTCATGCACCTTTGTAAAATCCAGTTGAAAAATAAATGACTTAAGGTAACGTAAATGACACCTAGTTAATATGAGTAGTGAATAACTATCGTATTTTTAATATTCTGCAAAAACAGCTAGTTGATGAGAGGCTGAAAGAGAATTGCAAGAATCGCGCAATTTCACAGGCGGGCCCCAAACAGGCAAATAACAAAAATAATCTCGGAACGCAGAACTCGTCGGTCGTTGTCAGTGGATTGTATTGGCGGGAAGAACAAAAATATCGTCTGCAGGGTAATCGAAGTCGCCACATCTAATGTCAAGTCACAGGTGAGCTGCCTTGTTAAACCCTAAAAATAAATAATAACACGATTGCGTTGAAATGACTCATTAAGCCATTTGTAAGGATTTCCCCCATGTGGACCTGTTGTCACTCTTACCCTGATGGTTGCTGATATTTCCAGACACTTTTTCAGTCTTATCTGAGGAATTTTATCATTTATATCAGAATGGCCATATTCTGATGCCAGTTTAGCGCTCATTCAATGACGATTTACTACTCTTTCCCATTGAAGGCCATATTGAGGTTAAATCAATGACTGGACTTTTTAATTTATAAAAACAAATGACTATTGAAAGTGCAAGTCAGTATCGTGCATAGTTGTTCTGGTCTCTGTGGTGATTTTAGAGCGTTGTTCATATTTCTACTTTTACCGCATACACTTTAACCCGATACCCAGTTACTGTGCTGTAGTCAGGATGGCCGAGCGGTCTAAGGCGCTGCGTTCAGGTCGCAGTCTCCCATGGAGGCGTGGGTTCAAATCCCACTTCTGACAGTTTCTTAGTGCCTCTCAGGAGTCATGCTTCTCAGCAGTAATAATAAGAATGATGAAATAACAACTTCACACAGTGAAATAACAATTCATAATAAACACTCTCAAATGCAGACCTTCTGGAGCTGAGCAAAGATCAAGGTTAAATAAGAAAACAGCTGGACTTAATAACAAATGAATGAGGGGAACATTTTGTGTTATTGCATTATAATGAGTTACTGCATTATCTTTTAGTTGTTAAATTTCACTTTCTGTAGGCTATGCCTGTTGGCCCATTCACTCCTAACAAGCCTGTTTTCTTCTGTCAACGGTGTCGTGGCCGAGTGGTTAAGGCGATGGACTAGAAATCCATTAGGATCTTCCTGCGCAGGTTCAAATCCTGCCGACAACGAAATTGCATTTTTTTGACCCCTCCGGAGGTTGAAGTTTAGTCGTGTTTCTTATACCAATCGCATCCTCTCAGATCTCCACAAGTACATAGGGATTAGTTGTCCATTTGGGATAGGACTGCAGGCCATCTGTCCCACTTCACACCTTTACACACCTGGTTATCCAGCCTTCTAGCTCTATAGGCCACAGTAGCATAGGTTACAGGTTTGTAGTCAAGCCACAGATTTCAGGTGAGATCCCATGATACACTCAACAATACAACAACACGATTCTCATGAATAACCATGAAGCCATTTGCTAAGATTTCCCCCATTTTGACATGTGGAAACCTGTTGTCACTCTTACCCTGACGGGAAGCTCCAGACACTTTTTTGGTCCTATCTGAGGCATTTTTAAATTCATTTCAAATTGGCCATATTCTGAAGACACTCTTATAGTCTGCAGGGTAATCGAACTGGCCACATCTAAAGTCAAGCCACAGGTAACAGGTGAGAAACCTTGTTAAACCCTAAAAGAAAAAGAAAAAACTTGATTGCATTGAAAATAACCATTAAGTCATTCAGGTCGCAGACCCTATAGGCATGGTTTGAAACCCCCTCCTGACAACTTTTTAGCGCCTGCATGTCATGCACCTTTGTAAAATCCAGTTGAAAAATAAAAGACTTAAGGTAACGTAAATGACACCTAGTTAATATGAGTAGTGAATAACTATCGTATTTTTAATATTCTGCAAAAACAGCTAGTTGATGAGAGGCTGAAAGAGAATTGCAAGAATCGCGCAATTTCACAGGCGGGCCCCAAACAGGCAAATAACAAAAATTATCTCGGAACGCAGAACTCGTCGGTCGTTGTCAGTGGATTGTATTGGCGGGAAGAACATAAATATCGTCTGCAGGGTAATCGAAGTCGCCGCATCTAATGTCAAGTCACAGGTGAGCTGCCTTGTTAAACCCTAAAAATAAATAATAACACGATTGCGTTGAAATGACCCATTAAGCCATTTGTAAGGATTTCCCCCATGTGGACCTGTTGTCACTCTTACCCTGATGGTTGCTGATATTTCCAGACACTTTTTCAGTCTTATCTGAGGAATTTTATCATTTATATCAGAATGGCCATATTCTGATGCCAGTTTAGCGCTCATTCAATGACGATTTACTACTCTTTCCCATTGAAGGCCATATTGAGGTTAAATCAATGACTGGACTTTTTAATTTATAAAAACAAATGACTATTGAAAGTGCAAGTCAGTATCGTGCATAGTTGTTCTGGTCTCTGTGGTGATTTTAGAGCGTTGTTCATATTTCTACTTTTACCGCATTCACTTTAACCCGATACCCAGTTACTGTGCTGTAGTCAGGATGGCCGAGCGGTCTAAGGCGCTGCGTTCAGGTCGCAGTCTCCCAAATCCCACTTCTGACAGTTTTTTAGTGCCTCTCAGGAGTCATGCTGCTCAGCAGTAATAATAAGAATGATGAAATAACAACTTCACACAGTGAAATAACAATTCATAATAAACACTCTCAAATGCAGACCTTCTGGAGCTGAGCAAAGATCAAGGTTAAATAAGAAAACAGCTGGACTTAATAACAAATGAATGAGGGGAACATTTTGTGTTATTGCATTATAATGAGTTACTGCATTATCTTTCAGTTGTTAAATTTCACTTTCTGTAGGCTATGCCTGTTGGCCCATACACTCCTAACAAGCCTGTTTTCTTCTGTCAACGGTGTCGTGGCCGAGTGGTTAAGGCGATGGACTAGAAATCCATTAGGATCTTCCTGCGCAGGTTCAAATCCTGCCGACAACGAAATTGCATTTTTTTGACCCCTCCGGAGGTTGAAGTTTAGTCGTGTTTCTTATACCAATCGCATCCTCTCAGATCTCCACAAGTACATAGGGATTAGTTGTCCATTTGGGATAGGACTGCAGGCCATCTGTCCCACTTCAAACCTTTACACACCTGGTTATCCAGCCTTCTAGCTCTATAGGCCACAGTAGCATAGGTTACAGGTTTGTAGTCAAGCCACAGATTTCAGGTGAGATCCCATGATACACTCAACAATACAACAACACGATTCTCATGAATAACCATGAAGCCATTTGCTAAGATTTCCCCCATTTTGACATGTGGAAACCTGTTGTCACTCTTACCCTGACGGGAAGCTCCAGACACTTTTTTGGTCCTATCTGAGGCATTTTTAAATTCATTTCAAATTGGCCATATTCTGAAGACACTCTTATAGTCTGCAGGGTAATCGAACTGGCCACATCTAAAGTCAAGCCACAGGTAACAGGTGAGAAACCTTGTTAAACCCTAAAAGAAAAAGAAAAAACTTGATTGCATTGAAAATAACCATTAAGTCATTCAGGTCGCAGACCCTATAGGCATGGTTTGAAACCCCCTCCTGACAACTTTTTAGCGCCTGCATGTCATGCACCTTTGTAAAATCCAGTTGAAAAATAAAAGACTTAAGGTAACGTAAATGACACCTAGTTAATATGAGTAGTGAATAACTATCGTATTTTTAATATTCTGCAAAAACAGCTAGTTGATGAGAGGCTGAAAGAGAATTGCAAGAATCGCGCAATTTCACAGGCGGGCCCCAAACAGGCAAATAACAAAAATTATCTCGGAACGCAGAACTCGTCGGTCGTTGTCAGTGGATTGTATTGGCGGGAAGAACATAAATATCGTCTGCAGGGTAATCGAAGTCGCCGCATCTAATGTCAAGTCACAGGTGAGCTGCCTTGTTAAACCCTAAAAATAAATAATAACACGATTGCGTTGAAATGACCCATTAAGCCATTTGTAAGGATTTCCCCCATGTGGACCTGTTGTCACTCTTACCCTGATGGTTGCTGATATTTCCAGACACTTTTTCAGTCTTATCTGAGGAATTTTATCATTTATATCAGAATGGCCATATTCTGATGCCAGTTTAGCGCTCATTCAATGACGATTTACTACTCTTTCCCATTGAAGGCCATATTGAGGTTAAATCAATGACTGGACTTTTTAATTTATAAAAACAAATGACTATTGAAAGTGCAAGTCAGTATCGTGCATAGTTGTTCTGGTCTCTGTGGTGATTTTAGAGCGTTGTTCATATTTCTACTTTTACCGCATTCACTTTAACCCGATACCCAGTTACTGTGCTGTAGTCAGGATGGCCGAGCGGTCTAAGGCGCTGCGTTCAGGTCGCAGTCTCCCAAATCCCACTTCTGACAGTTTTTTAGTGCCTCTCAGGAGTCATGCTGCTCAGCAGTAATAATAAGAATGATGAAATAACAACTTCACACAGTGAAATAACAATTCATAATAAACACTCTCAAATGCAGACCTTCTGGAGCTGAGCAAAGATCAAGGTTAAATAAGAAAACAGCTGGACTTAATAACAAATGAATGAGGGGAACATTTTGTGTTATTGCATTATAATGAGTTACTGCATTATCTTTCAGTTGTTAAATTTCACTTTCTGTAGGCTATGCCTGTTGGCCCATACACTCCTAACAAGCCTGTTTTCTTCTGTCAACGGTGTCGTGGCCGAGTGGTTAAGGCGATGGACTAGAAATCCATTAGGATCTTCCTGCGCAGGTTCAAATCCTGCCGACAACGAAATTGCATTTTTTTGACCCCTCCGGAGGTTGAAGTTTAGTCGTGTTTCTTATACCAATCGCATCCTCTCAGATCTCCACAAGTACATAGGGATTAGTTGTCCATTTGGGATAGGACTGCAGGCCATCTGTCCCACTTCAAACCTTTACACACCTGGTTATCCAGCCTTCTAGCTCTATAGCCCACAGTAGCATAGGTTACAGGTTTGTAGTCAAGCCACAGATTTCAGGTGAGATCCCATGATACACTCAACAATACAACAACATGATTCTCATGAATAACCATGAAGCCATTTGCTAAGATTTCCCCCATTTTGACATGTGGAAACCTGTTGTCACTCTTACCCTGACGGGAAGCTCCAGACACTTTTTTGGTCCTATCTGAGGCATTTTTAAATTCATGTCAAATTGGCCATATTCTGAAGACACTCTTATAGTCTGCAGGGTAATCGAACTGGCCACATCTAAAGTCAAGCCACAGGTAACAGGTGAGAAACCTTGTTAAACCCTAAAAGAAAAAGAAAAAACTTGATTGCATTGAAAATAACCATTAAGTCATTCAGGTCGCAGACTCCCCTATAGGCATGGTTTGAAACCCCCTCCTGACAACTTTTTAGCGCCTGCATGTCATGCACCTTTGTAAAATCCAGTTGAAAAATAAATGACTTAAGGTAACGTAAATGACACCTAGTTAATATGAGTAGTGAATAACTATCGTATTTTTAATATTCTGCAAAAACAGCTAGTTGATGAGAGGCTGAAAGAGAATTGCAAGAATCGCGCAATTTCACAGGCGGGCCCCAAACAGGCAAATAACAAAAATAATCTCGGAACGCAGAACTCGTCGGTCGTTGTCAGTGGATTGTATTGGCGGGAAGAACATAAATATCGTCTGCAGGGTAATCGAAGTCGCCGCATCTAATGTCAAGTCACAGGTGAGCTGCCTTGTTAAACCCTAAAAATAAATAATAACACGATTGCGTTGAAATGACCCATTAAGCCATTTGTAAGGATTTCCCCCATGTGGACCTGTTGTCACTCTTACCCTGATGGTTGCTGATATTTCCAGACACTTTTTCAGTCTTATCTGAGGAATTTTATCATTTATATCAGAATGGCCATATTCTGATGCCAGTTTAGCGCTCATTCAATGACGATTTACTACTCTTTCCCATTGAAGGCCATATTGAGGTTAAATCAATGACTGGACTTTTTAATTTATAAAAACAAATGACTATTGAAAGTGCAAGTCAGTATCGTGCATAGTTGTTCTGGTCTCTGTGGTGATTTTAGAGCGTTGTTCATATTTCTACTTTTACCGCATACACTTTAACCCGATACCCAGTTACTGTGCTGTAGTCAGGATGGCCGAGCGGTCTAAGGCGCTGCGTTCAGGTCGCAGTCTCCCAAATCCCACTTCTGACAGTTTTTTAGTGCCTCTCAGGAGTCATGCTGCTCAGCAGTAATAATAAGAATGATGAAATAACAACTTCACACAGTGAAATAACAATTCATAATAAACACTCTCAAATGCAGACCTTCTGGAGCTGAGCAAAGATCAAGGTTAAATAAGAAAACAGCTGGACTTAATAACAAATGAATGAGGGGAACATTTTGTGTTATTGCATTATAATGAGTTACTGCATTATCTTTCAGTTGTTAAATTTCACTTTCTGTAGGCTATGCCTGTTGGCCCATTCACTCCTAACAAGCCTGTTTTCTTCTGTCGACGTTGTCGTGGCCGAGTGGTTAAGGCGATAGACTAGAAATCCATTAGGATCTTACTGCGCAGGTCCAAATCCTGCCGACAATGAAAATGCATTTTTTTGACCCCTCCGGAGGTTGAAGTTTAGTCGTGTTTCTTATACCAATCGCATCCTCTCAGATCTCCGCAAGTACATAGGGATTAGTTGTCCATTTGGGATAGGACTGCAGGCCATCTGTCCCACTTCACACCTTTACACACCTGGTTATCCAGCCTTCTAGCTCTATAGGCCACAGTAGCATAGGTTACAGGTTTGTAGTCAAGCCACAGATTTCAGGTGAGATCCATGATACACTCAACAATACAACAACACGATTCTCATGAATAACCATGAAGCCATTTGCTAAGATTTCCCCCATTTTGACATGTGGAAACCTGTTGTCACTCTTACCCTGACGGGAAGCTCCAGACACTTTTTTGGTCCTATCTGAGGCATTTTTAAATTCATGTCAAATTGGCCATATTCTGAAGACACTCTTATAGTCTGCAGGGTAATCGAACTGGCCACATCTAAAGTCAAGCCACAGGTAACAGGTGAGAAACCTTGTTAAACCCTAAAAGAAAAAGAAAAAACTCGATTGCATTGAAAATAACCATTAAGTCATTCAGGTCGCAGACTCCCCTATAGGCATGGTTTGAAACTCCCTCCTGACAACTTTTTAGCGCCTGCATGTCATGCACCTTTGTAAAATCCAGTTGAAAAATAAAAGACTTAAGGTAACGTAAATGACACCTAGTTAATATGAGTAGTGAATAACTATCGTATTTTTAATATTCTGCAAAAACAGCTAGTTGATGAGAGGCTGAAAGAGAATTGCAAGAATCGCGCAATTTCACAGGCGGGCCCCAAACAGGCAAATAACAAAAATAATCTCGGAACGCAGAACTCGTCGGTCGTTGTCAGTGGATTATATTGGCGGGAAGAACATAAATATCGTCTGCAGGGTAATCGAAGTCGCCGCATCTAATGTCAAGTCACAGGTGAGCTGCCTTGTTAAACCCTAAAAATAAATAATAACACGATTGCGTTGAAATGATCCATTAAGCCATTTGTAAGGATTTCCCCCATGTGGACCTGTTGTCACTCTTACCCTGATGGTTGCTGATATTTCCAGACACTTTTTCAGTCTTATCTGAGGAATTTTATCATTTATATCAGAATGGCCATATTCTGATGCCAGTTTAGCGCTCATTCAATGGCGATTTACTACTCTTTCCCATTGAAGGCCATATTGAGGTTAAATCAATGACTGGACTTTTTAATTTATAAAAACAAATGACTATTGAATGTGCAAGTCAGTATCGTGCATAGTTGTTCTGGTCTCTGTGGTGATTTTAGAGCGTTGTTCATATTTCTACTTTTACCGCATACACTTTAACCCGATACCCAGTTACTGTGCTGTAGTCAGGATGGCCGAGCGGTCTAAGGCGCTGCGTTCAGGTCGCAGTCTCCCATGGAGGCGTGGGTTCAAATCCCACTTCTGACAGTTTTTTAGTGCCTGTCAGGAGCCATGCTGCTCAGCAGTAATAATAAGAATGATGAAATAACAACTTCACACAGTGAAATAACAATTCATAATAAACACTCTCAAATGCAGACCTTCTGGAGCTGAGCAAAGATCAAGGTTAAATAAGAAAACAGCTGGACTTAATAACAAATGAATGAGGGGAACATTTTGTGTTATTGCATTATAATGAGTTACTGCATTATCTTTCAGTTGTTAAATTTCACTTTCTGTAGGCTATGCCTGTTGGCCCATTCACTCCTAACAAGCCTGTTTTCTTCTGTCAACGTTGTCGTGGCCGAGTCGTTAAGGCGATGGACTAGAAATCCATTAGGATCTTCCTGCGCAGGTTCAAGTCCTGCCGACAATGAAAATGCATTTTTTTGACCCCTCCGGAGGTTGAAGTTTAGTCGTGTTTCTTATACCAATCGCATCCTCTCAGATCTCCGCAAGTACATAGGGATTAGTTGTCCATTTGGGATAGGACTGCAGGCCATCTATCCCACTTCACACCTTTACACACCTGGTTATCCAGCCTTCTAGCTCTATAGGCCACAGTAGCATAGGTTACAGGTTTGTAGTCAAGCCACAGATTTCAGGTGAGATCCCATGATACACTCAACAATACAACAACACGATTCTCATGAATAACCATTAAGCCATTTGCTAAGATTTCCCCCATTTTGACATGTGGAAACCTGTTGTCACTCTTACCCTGACGGGAAGCTCCAGACACTTTTTTGGTCCTATCTGAGGCATTTTTTAATTCATGTCAAATTGGCCATATTCTGAAGACACTCTTATAGTCTGCAGGGTAATCGAACTGGCCACATCTAAAGTCAAGCCACAGGTAACAGGTGAGAAACCTTGTTAAACCCTAAAAGAAAAAGAAAAAACTTGATTGCATTGGATATAACCATTAAGTCATTCAGGTCGCAGACTCCCCTATAGGCATGGTTTGAAACCCCCTCCTGACAACTTTTTAGCGCCTGCATGTCATGCACCTTTGTAAAATCCAGTTGAAAAATAAATGACTTAAGGTAAAGTAAATGACACCTAGTTAATATGAGTAGTGAATAACTAACGTATTTTTAATATTCTGCAAAAACAGCTAGTTGATGAGAGGCTGAAAGAGAATTGCAAGAATCGCGCAATTTCACAGGCGGGCCCCAAACAGGCAAATAACAAAAATAATCTCGGAATGCAGAACTCGTCGGTCGTTGTCAGTGGATTGTATTGGCGGGAAGAACAAAAATATCGTCTGCAGGGTAATCGAAGTCGCCGCATCTAATGTCAAGTCACAGGTGAGCTGCCTTGTTAAACCCTAAAAATAAATAATAACACGATTGCGTTGAAATGACCCATTAAGCCATTTGTAAGGATTTCCCCCATGTGGACCTGTTGTCACTCTTACCCTGATGGTTGCTGATATTTCCAGACACTTTTTCAGTCTTATCTGAGGAATTTTATCATTTATATCAGAATGGCCATATTCTGATGCCAGTTTAGCGCTCATTCAATGGCGATTTACTACTCTTTCCCATTGAAGGCCATATTGAAGTTAACCTGTCTACGATATTGGTTCCCAATTGGGAATCAACCCTCCCACGTTCAGCTGAAACGGTGGCGCATGGAACGCAAAAATATTCTTAAAAATAATTAACCTCCACACATTAACAAGTCCAAGTCCATAGCTCAAATGAAAGATAAACACCTTGTTCATCTAGCCAGCAAGTCAGATTTCTAAAATGTTTTACGGCGAAAACATAGCACATATATATGTAAAACCACCACCAGACACAGCTCATTTGAATAGCCAAAACATGCAATCAACAAACGCAGGATTAAAAAATAAATCGTTCACTAACCTTTTGAAAATCTTCATCAGATGACAGTAATATGACATGTTACACAGTACATTTTTTTTTTCAATAATATGCCATTTATATCCATAAATGTCCATTTACAGTGAGTTCACGTTCAGAAATTACTCAAAAATGCCCGCAGGAAATCTAGGTAGCGCGGCAAGGTAACGTAAATAGACATCATAAACTTTGACTAAATATACATGTTCTACATATAGTTAGAAAGATACACTGCTTCTTTATGCAACCGCTTTGTTAGATTTACTTTTAACGTTACAGAAATCGCACACTATTCAATATGCTGAGACGGCGCTCAGTTCCAAGCTACATTTCTACGTAATGTTGGAGTCAACAGAAACACAGATTTAAGCATAAATATTCCCTTACCTTCGATGGTCTTCGTTCAGAATGTTCTGGAAGGCTTCAGACTTACCCAATACATCGTTTGGTTTCAAGTCTTGCGTCTTTGTATTAGCGCTTAAAACGGGAACGTTTTTTATCCAAAAATGAAAAATGAAATAGCGCCCCTAGAGATCTAACAGGCTAATAACATCAGCTGAAATGCACCCAAAACGTCCTCTGGTCCGGAAAAGTTGCGCATCAAAACTTCAAAATTACATATTATATGTCGACTAAACAGGTCAAACTAAGTGCAGAAGCAAGCTTTATGATGTTTTAGACACACAAAACAAACTTCAATTCAATCGGCCATCGTCTGCCCCTCTCTTGAGTGCTGGAACAAAGGAATGGCTGGGACCAATTCGCGCCCCTACGCACAGCCTATTTTCTCGTGGCACGCACTAATTTCACTCCCATAGGGTCAATTCTCGCGGGATTTGAACGATTCAAAGCTCTACTGAAAGAGGACATCTAGCGGAAGAGATAGAACGTCTCCCCAGAATCATAACTGGTTGGGAAGGGTGGGGGCCATGACGTCAAAGTTGCTCCAACTTTCATGGCCACAAAAAATAGTTTGGAAGAATGCCTGCCCTGTGAGTTCTGCTATACTTACAGACATAATTCCAACGGTTTTAGAATCTTTAGAGTGTTTTCTATCCAATAATAATTTTTATTTGCAGATATTAGCAATTTTTGACAGATTTTTTTTCAGTTTACTAGGGGTACCCAATCTCTCCAAAGGGGGCATATGTCTGCCATATCCTTAACAGGTCTTAAATCAATGACTGGACTTTTTAATTTATAAAAACAAATGACTATTGAAAGTGCAAGTCAGTATCGTGCATAGTTGTTCTGGTCTCTGTGGTGATTTTAGAGCGTTGTTCATATTTCTACTTTTACCGCATACACTTTAACCCGATACCCAGTTACTGTGCTGTAGTCAGGATGGCCGAGCGGTCTAAGGCGCTGCGTTCAGGTCGCAGTCTCCCATGGAGGCGTGGGTTCAAATCCCACTTCTGACAGTTTTTTAGTTCACACAGTGAAATAACAATTCATAATAAACACTCTCAAATGCAGACCCTATCTGAGGCATTTTTAAATTCATGTCAAATTGGCCATATTCTGAAGACACTCTTATAGTCTGCAGGGTAATCGAACTGGCCACATCTAAAGTCAAGCCACAGGTAACAGGTGAGAAACCTTGTTAAACCCTAAAAGAAAAAGAAAAAACTCAATTGCATTGAAAATAACCATTAAGTCATTCAGGTCGCAGACTCCCCTATAGGCATGGTTTGAAACCCCCTCCTGACAACTTTTTAGCGCCTGCATGTCATGCACCTTTGTAAAATCCAGTTGAAAAATAAATGACTTAAAGTAACGTAAATGACACCTAGTTAATATGAGTAGTGAATAACTATCGTATTTGTAATATTCTGCAAAAACAGCTAGTTGATGAGAGGCTGAAAGAGAATTGCAAGAATCGCGCAATTTCACAGGCGGGCCCCAAACAGGCAAATAACAAAAATAATCTCGGAACGCAGAACTCGTCGGTCGTTGTCAGTGGATTGTATTGGCGGGAAGAACAAAAATATCGTCTGCAGGGTAATCAAAGTCGCCGCATCTAATGTCAAATCACAGGTGAGCTGCCTTGTTAAACCCTGAAAATAAATAATAACACGATTGCGTTGAAATGACTCATTAAGCCATTTGTAAGGATTTCCCCCATGTGGACCTGTTGTCACTCTTACCCTGATGGTTGCTGATATTTCCAGACACTTTTTCAGTCTTATCTGAGGAATTTTATCATTTATATCAGAATGGCCATATTCTGATGCCAGTTTAGCGCTCATTCAATGACGATTTACTACTCTTTCCCATTGAAGGCCATATTGAGGTTAAATCAATGACTGGACTTTTTAATTTATAAAAACAAATGACTATTGAAAGTGCAAGTCAGTATCGTGCATAGTTGTTCTGGTCTCTGTGGTGATTTTAGAGCGTTGTTCATATTTCTACTTTTACCGCATACACTTTAACCCGATACCCAGTTACTGTGCTGTAGTCAGGATGGCCGAGCGGTCTAAGGCGCTGCGTTCAGGTCGCAGTCTCCCATGGAGGCGTGGGTTCAAATCCCACTTCTGACAGTTTTTTAGTGCCTCTCAGGAGTCATGCTGCTCAGCAGTAATAATAAGAATGATGAAATAACAACTTCACACAGTGAAATAACAATTCATAATAAACACTCTCAAATGCAGTCCTTCTGGAGCTGAGCAAAGATCAAGGTTAAATAAGAAAACAGCTGGACTTAATAACAAATGAATGAGGGGAACATTTTGTGTTATTGCATTATAATGAGTTACTGCATTATCTTTCAGTTGTTAAATTTCACTTTCTGTAGGCTATGCCTGTTGGCCCATTCACTCCTAACAAGGCTGTTTTCTTCTGTCAACGTTGTCGTGGCCGAGTGGTTAAGGCGATGGACTAGAAATCCATTAGGATCTTCCTGCGCAGGTTCAAATCCTGCCGACAACGAAAATGCATTTTTTTGACCCCTCCGGAGGTTGAAGTTTAGTCGTGTTTCTTATACCAATCGCATCCTCTCAGATCTCCGCAAGTACATAGGGATTAGTTGTCCATTTGGGATAGGACTGCAGGCCATCTGTCCCACTTCACACCTTTACACACCTGGTTATCCAGCCTTCTAGCTCTATAGGCCACAGTAGCATAGGTTACAGGTTTGTAGTCAAGCCACAGATTTCAGGTGAGATCCCATGATACACTCAACAATACAACAACACGATTCTCATGAATAACCATTAAGCCATTTGCTAAGATTTCCCCCATTTTGACATGTGGAAACCTGTTGTCACTCTTACCCTGACGGGAAGCTCCAGACACTTTTTTGGTCCTAACTGAGGCATTTTTAAATTCATGTCAAATTGGCCATATTCTGAAGACACTCTTAGGCTGCAGGGTAATCGAACTGGCCACATCTAAAGTCAAGCCACAGGTAACAGGTGAGAAACCTTGTTAAACCCTAAAAGAAAAAGAAAAAACTTGATTGCATTGAAAATAACCATTAAGTCATTCAGGTCGCAGACTCCCCTATAGGCATGGTTTGAAACCCCCTCCTGACAACTTTTTAGCGCCTGCATGTCATGCACCTTTGTAAAATCCAGTTGAAAAATAAATGACTTAAGGTAACGTAAATGACACCTAGTTAATATGAGTAGTGAATAACTATCGTATTTGTAATATTCTGCAAAAACAGCTAGTTGATGAGAGGCTGAAAGAGAATTGCAAGAATCGCGCAATTTCACAGGCGGGCCCCAAACAGGCAAATAACAAAAATAATCTAGGAACGCAGAACTCGTCGGTCGTTGTCAGTGGATTGTATTGGCGGGAAGAACAAAAATATCGTCTGCAGGGTAATCAAAGTCGCCGCATCTAATGTCAAATCACAGGTGAGCTGCCTTGTTAAACCCTGAAAATAAATAATAACACGATTGCGTTGAAATGACTCATTAAGCCATTTGTAAGGATTTCCCCCATGTGGACCTGTTGTCACTCTTACCCTGATGGTTGCTGATATTTCCAGACACTTTTTCAGTCTTATCTGAGGAATTTTATCATTTATATCAGAATGGCCATATTCTGATGCCAGTTTAGCGCTCATTCAATGACGATTTACTACTCTTTCCCATTGAAGGCCATATTGAGGTTAAATCAATGACTGGACTTTTTAATTTATAAAAACAAATGACTATTGAAAGTGCAAGTCAGTATCGTGCATAGTTGTTCTGGTCTCTGTGGTGATTTTAGAGCGTTGTTCATATTTCTACTTTTACCGCATACACTTTAACCCGATACCCAGTTACTGTGCTGTAGTCAGGATGGCCGAGCGGTCTAAGGCGCTGCGTTCAGGTCGCAGTCTCCCATGGAGGCGTGGGTTCAATCCCACTTCTGACAGTTTTTTAGTGCCTCTCAGGAGTCATGCTGCTCAGCAGTAATAATAAGAATGATGAAATAACAACTTCACACAGTGAAATAACAATTCATAATAAACACTCTCAAATGCAGACCTTCTGGAGATGAGCAAAGATCAAGGTTAAATAAGAAAACAGCTGGACTTAATAACAAATGAATGAGGGGAACATTTTGTGTTATTGCATTATAATGAGTTACTGCATTATCTTTCAGTTGTTAAATTTCACTTTCTGTAGGCTATGCCTGTTGGCCCATTCACTCCTAACAAGCCTGTTTTCTTCTGTCAACGTTGTCGTGGCCGAGTGGTTAAGGCGATGGACTAGAAATCCATTAGGATCTTCCTGCGTAGGTTCAAATCCTGCCGACAACGAAAATGCATTTTTTTGACCCCTCCGGAGGTTGAAGTTTAGTCGTGTTTCTTATACCAATCGCATCCTCTCAGATCTCCGCAAGTACATAGGGATTAGTTGTCCATTTGGGATAGGACTGCAGGCCATCTGTCCCACTTCACACCTTTACACACCTGGTTATCCAGCCTTCTAGCTCTATAGGCCACAGTAGCATAGGTTACAGGTTTGTAGTCAAGCCACAGATTTCAGGTGAGATCCCATGATACACTCAACAATACAACAACATGATTCTCATGAAAACCATGAAGCCATTTGCTAAGATTTCCCCCATTTTGACATGTGGAAACCTGTTGTCACTCTTACCCTGACGGGAAGCTCCAGACACTTTTTTGGTCCTATCTGAGGCATTTTTAAATTCATGTCAAATTGGCCATATTCTGAAGACACTCTTATAGTCTGCAGGGTAATCGAACTGGCCACATCTAAAGTCAAGCCACAGGTAACAGGTGAGAAACCTTGTTAAACCCTAAAAGAAAAAGAAAAAACTCAATTGCATTGAAAATAACCATTAAGTCATTCAGGTCGCAGACACCCCTATAGGCATGGTTTGAAACCCCCTCCTGACAACTTTTTAGCGCCTGCATGTCATGCACCTTTGTAAAATCCAGTTGAAAAATAAATGACTTAAGGTAACGTAAATGACACCTAGTTAATATGAGTAGTGAATAACTATCGTATTTGTAATATTCTGCAAAAACAGCTAGTTGATGAGAGGCTGAAAGAGAATTGCAAGAATCGCGCAATTTCACAGGCGGGCCCCAAACAGGCAAATAACAAAAATAATCTAGGAACGCAGAACTCGTCGGTCGTTGTCAGTGGATTGTATTTTCGGGAAGAACAAAAATATTGTCTGCAGGGTAATCAAAGTCGCCGCATCTAATGTCAAATCACAGGTGAGCTGCCTTGTTAAACCCTGAAAATAAATAATAACACGATTGCGTTGAAATGACTCATTAAGCCATTTGTAAGGATTTCCCCCATGTGGACCTGTTGTCACTCTTACCCTGATGGTTGCTGATATTTCCAGACACTTTTTCAGTCTTATCTGAGGAATTTTATCATTTATATCAGAATGGCCATATTCTGATGCCAGTTTAGCGCTCATTCAATGACGATTAACTACTCTTTCCCATTGAAGGCCATATTGAGGTTAAATCAATGACTGGACTTTTTAATTTATAAAAACAAATGACTATTGAAAGTGCAAGTCAGTATCGTGCATAGTTGTTCTGGTCTCTGTGGTGATTTTAGAGCGTTGTTCATATTTCTACTTTTACCGCATACACTTTAACCCGATACCCAGTTACTGTGCTGTAGTCAGGATGGCCGAGCGGTCTAAGGCGCTGCGTTCAGGTCGCAGTCTCCCATGGAGGCGTGGGTTCAAATCCCACTTCTGACAGTTTTTTAGTGCCTCTCAGGAGTCATGCTGCTCAGCAGTAATAATAAGAATGATGAAATAACAACTTCACACAGTGAAATAACAATTCATAATAAACACTCTCAAATGCAGACCTTCTGGAGCTGAGCAAAGATCAAGGTTAAATAAGAAAACAGCTGGACTTAATAACAAATGAATGAGGGGAACATTTTGTGTTATTGCATTATAATGAGTTACTGCATTATCTTTCAGTTGTTAAATTTCACTTTCTGTAGGCTATGCCTGTTGGCCCATTCACTCCTAACAAGCCTGTTTTCTTCTGTCAATGTTGTCGTGGCCGAGTGGTTAAGGCGATGGACTAGAAATCCATTAGGATCTTCCTGCGTAGGTTCAAATCCTGCCGACAACAAAAATGCATTTTTTTGACCCCTCCGGAGGTTGAAGTTTAGTCGTGTTTCTTATACCAATCGCATCCTCTCAGATCTCCGCAAGTACATAGGGATTAGTTGTCCATTTGGGATAGGACTGCAGGCCATCTATCCCACTTCACACCTTTACACACCTGGTTATCCAGCCTTCTAGCTCTATAGGCCACAGTAGCATAGGTTACAGGTTTGTAGTCAAGCCACAGATTTCAGGTGAGATCCCATGATACACTCAACAATACAACAACACGATTCTCATGAATAACCATTAAGCCATTTGCTAAGATTTCCCCCATTTTGACATGTGGAAACCTGTTGTCACTCTTACCCTGACGGGAAGCTCCAGACACTTTTTTGGTCCTATCTGAGGCATTTTTAAATTCATGTCAAATTGGCCATATTCTGAAGACACTCTTATAGTCTGCAGGGTAATCGAACTGGCCACATCTAAAGTCAAGCCACAGGTAACAGGTGAGAAACCTTGTTAAACCCTAAAAGAAAAAGAAAAAACTCAATTGCATTGAAAATAACCATTAAGTCATTCAGGTCGCAGACTCCCCTATAGGCATGGTTTGAAACCCCCTCCTGACAACTTTTTAGCGCCTGCATGTCATGCACCTTTGTAAAATCCAGTTGAAAAATAAATGACTTAAGGTAACGTAAATGACACCTAGTTAATATGAGTAGTGAATAACTATCGTATTTGTAATATTCTGCAAAAACAGCTAGTTGATGAGAGGCTGAAAGAGAATTGCAAGAATCGCGCAATTTCACAGGCGGGCCCCAAACAGGCAAATAACAAAAATAATCTAGGAACGCAGAACTCGTCGGTCGTTGTCAGTGGATTGTATTTTCGGGAAGAACAAAAATATTGTCTGCAGGGTAATCAAAGTCGCCGCATCTAATGTCAAATCACAGGTGAGCTGCCTTGTTAAACCCTGAAAATAAATAATAACACGATTGCGTTGAAATGACTCATTAAGCCATTTGTAAGGATTTCCCCCATGTGGACCTGTTGTCACTCTTACCCTGATGGTTGCTGATATTTCCAGACACTTTTTCAGTCTTATCTGAGGAATTTTATCATTTATATCAGAATGGCCATATTCTGATGCCAGTTTAGCGCTCATTCAATGACAATTTACTACTCTTTCCCATTGAAGGCCATATTGAGGTTAAATCAATGACTGGACTTTTTAATTTATAAAAACAAATGACTATTGAAAGTGCAAGTCAGTATCGTGCATAGTTGTTCTGGTCTCTGTGGTGATTTTAGAGCGTTGTTCATATTTCTACTTTTACCGCATACACTTTAACCCGATACCCAGTTACTGTGCTGTAGTCAGGATGGCCGAGCGGTCTAAGGCGCTGCGTTCAGGTCGCAGTCTCCCATGGAGGCGTGGGTTCAAATCCCACTTCTGACAGTTTTTTAGTGCCTCTCAGGAGTCATGCTGCTCAGCAGTAATAATAAGAATGATGAAATAACAACTTCACACAGTGAAATAACAATTCATAATAAACACTCTCAAATGCAGACCTTCTGGAGCTGAGCAAAGATCAAGGTTAAATAAGAAAACAGCTGGACTTAATAACAAATGAATGAGGGGAACATTTTGGGTTATTGCATTATAATGAGTTACTGCATTATCTTTCAGTTGTTAAATTTCACTTTCTGTAGGCTATGCCTGTTGGCCCATTCACTCCTAACAAGCCTGTTTTCTTCTGTCAATGTTGTCGTGGCCGAGTGGTTAAGGCGATGGACTAGAAATCCATTAGGATCTTCCTGCGTAGGTTCAAATCCTGCCGACAACAAAAATGCATTTTTTTGACCCCTCCGGAGGTTGAAGTTTAGTCGTGTTTCTTATACCAATCGCATCCTCTCAGATCTCCGCAAGTACATAGGGATTAGTTGTCCATTTGGGATAGGACTGCAGGCCATCTATCCCACTTCACACCTTTACACACCTGGTTATCCAGCCTTCTAGCTCTATAGGCCACAGTAGCATAGGTTACAGGTTTGTAGTCAAGCCACAGATTTCAGGTGAGATCCCATGATACACTCAACAATACAACAACACGATTCTCATGAATAACCATTAAGCCATTTGCTAAGATTTCCCCCATTTTGACATGTGGAAACCTGTTGTCACTCTTACCCTGACGGGAAGCTCCAGACACTTTTTTGGTCCTATCTGAGGCATTTTTAAATTCATGTCAAATTGGCCATATTCTGAAGACACTCTTATAGTCTGCAGGGTAATCGAACTGGCCACATCTAAAGTCAAGCCACAGGTAACAGGTGAGAAACCTTGTTAAACCCTAAAAGAAAAAGAAAAAACTCAATTGCATTGAAAATAACCATTAAGTCATTCAGGTCGCAGACTCCCCTATAGGCATGGTTTGAAACCCCCTCCTGACAACTTTTTAGCGCCTGCATGTCATGCACCTTTGTAAAATCCAGTTGAAAAATAAATGACTTAAGGTAACGTAAATGACACCTAGTTAATATGAGTAGTGAATAACTATCGTATTTGTAATATTCTGCAAAAACAGCTAGTTGATGAGAGGCTGAAAGAGAATTGCAAGAATCGCGCAATTTCACAGGCGGGCCCCAAACAGGCAAATAACAAAAATAATCTAGGAACGCAGAACTCGTCGGTCGTTGTCAGTGGATTGTATTTTCGGGAAGAACAAAAATATTGTCTGCAGGGTAATCAAAGTCGCCGCATCTAATGTCAAATCACAGGTGAGCTGCCTTGTTAAACCCTGAAAATAAATAATAACACGATTGCGTTGAAATGACTCATTAAGCCATTTGTAAGGATTTCCCCCATGTGGACCTGTTGTCACTCTTACCCTGATGGTTGCTGATATTTCCAGACACTTTTTCAGTCTTATCTGAGGAATTTTATCATTTATATCAGAATGGCCATATTCTGATGCCAGTTTAGCGCTCATTCAATGACGATTAACTACTCTTTCCCATTGAAGGCCATATTGAGGTTAAATCAATGACTGGACTTTTTAATTTATAAAAACAAATGACTATTGAAAGTGCAAGTCAGTATCGTGCATAGTTGTTCTGGTCTCTGTGGTGATTTTAGAGCGTTGTTCATATTTCTACTTTTACCGCATACACTTTAACCCGATACCCAGTTACTGTGCTGTAGTCAGGATGGCCGAGCGGTCTAAGGCGCTGCGTTCAGGTCGCAGTCTCCCATGGAGGCGTGGGTTCAAATCCCACTTCTGACAGTTTTTTAGTGCCTCTCAGGAGTCATGCTGCTCAGCAGTAATAATAAGAATGATGAAATAACAACTTCACACAGTGAAATAACAATTCATAATAAACACTCTCAAATGCAGACCTTCTGGAGCTGAGCAAAGATCAAGGTTAAATAAGAAAACAGCTGGACTTAATAACAAATGAATGAGGGGAACATTTTGTGTTATTGCATTATAATGAGTTACTGCATTATCTTTCAGTTGTTAAATTTCACTTTCTGTAGGCTATGCCTGTTGGCCCATTCACTCCTAACAAGCCTGTTTTCTTCTGTCAATGTTGTCGTGGCCGAGTGGTTAAGGCGATGGACTAGAAATCCATTAGGATCTTCCTGCGTAGGTTCAAATCCTGCCGACAACAAAAATGCATTTTTTTGACCCCTCCGGAGGTTGAAGTTTAGTCGTGTTTCTTATACCAATCGCATCCTCTCAGATCTCCGCAAGTACATAGGGATTAGTTGTCCATTTGGGATAGGACTGCAGGCCATCTATCCCACTTCACACCTTTACACACCTGGTTATCCAGCCTTCTAGCTCTATAGGCCACAGTAGCATAGGTTACAGGTTTGTAGTCAAGCCACAGATTTCAGGTGAGATCCCATGATACACTCAACAATACAACAACACGATTCTCATGAATAACCATTAAGCCATTTGCTAAGATTTCCCCCATTTTGACATGTGGAAACCTGTTGTCACTCTTACCCTGACGGGAAGCTCCAGACACTTTTTTGGTCCTATCTGAGGCATTTTTAAATTCATGTCAAATTGGCCATATTCTGAAGACACTCTTATAGTCTGCAGGGTAATCGAACTGGCCACATCTAAAGTCAAGCCACAGGTAACAGGTGAGAAACCTTGTTAAACCCTAAAAGAAAAAGAAAAAACTCAATTGCATTGAAAATAACCATTAAGTCATTCAGGTCGCAGACTCCCCTATAGGCATGGTTTGAAACCCCCTCCTGACAACTTTTTAGCGCCTGCATGTCATGCACCTTTGTAAAATCCAGTTGAAAAATAAATGACTTAAGGTAACGTAAATGACACCTAGTTAATATGAGTAGTGAATAACTATCGTATTTGTAATATTCTGCAAAAACAGCTAGTTGATGAGAGGCTGAAAGAGAATTGCAAGAATCGCGCAATTTCACAGGCGGGCCCCAAACAGGCAAATAACAAAAATAATCTAGGAACGCAGAACTCGTCGGTCGTTGTCAGTGGATTGTATTTTCGGGAAGAACAAAAATATTGTCTGCAGGGTAATCAAAGTCGCCGCATCTAATGTCAAATCACAGGTGAGCTGCCTTGTTAAACCCTGAAAATAAATAATAACACGATTGCGTTGAAATGACTCATTAAGCCATTTGTAAGGATTTCCCCCATGTGGACCTGTTGTCACTCTTACCCTGATGGTTGCTGATATTTCCAGACACTTTTTCAGTCTTATCTGAGGAATTTTATCATTTATATCAGAATGGCCATATTCTGATGCCAGTTTAGCGCTCATTCAATGACAATTTACGACTCTTTCCCATTGAAGGCCATATTGAGGTTAAATCAATGACTGGACTTTTTAATTTATAAAAACAAATGACTATTGAAAGTGCAAGTCAGTATCGTGCATAGTTGTTCTGGTCTCTGTGGTGATTTTAGAGCGTTGTTCATATTTCTACTTTTACCGCATACACTTTAACCCGATACCCAGTTACTGTGCTGTAGTCAGGATGGCCGAGCGGTCTAAGGCGCTGCGTTCAGGTCGCAGTCTCCCATGGAGGCGTGGGTTCAAATCCCACTTCTGGCAGTTTTTTAGTGCCTCTCAGGAGTCATGCTGCTCAGCAGTAATAATAAGAATGATGAAATAACAACTTCACACAGTGAAATAACAATTCATAATAAACACTCTCAAATGCAGACCTTCTGGAGCTGAGCAAAGATCAAGGTTAAATAAGAAAACAGCTGGACTTAATAACAAATGAATGAGGGGAACATTTTGGGTTATTGCATTATAATGAGTTACTGCATTATCTTTCAGTTGTTAAATTTCACTTTCTGTAGGCTATGCCTGTTGGCCCATTCACTCCTAACAAGCCTGTTTTCTTCTGTCAATGTTGTCGTGGCCGAGTGGTTAAGGCGATGGACTAGAAATCCATTAGGATCTTCCTGCGTAGGTTCAAATCCTGCCGACAACAAAAATGCATTTTTTTGACCCCTCCGGAGGTTGAAGTTTAGTCGTGTTTCTTATACCAATCGCATCCTCTCAGATCTCCGCAAGTACATAGGGATTAGTTGTCCATTTGGGATAGGACTGCAGGCCATCTATCCCACTTCACACCTTTACACACCTGGTTATCCAGCCTTCTAGCTCTATAGGCCACAGTAGCATAGGTTACAGGTTTGTAGTCAAGCCACAGATTTCAGGTGAGATCCCATGATACACTCAACAATACAACAACACGATTCTCATGAATAACCATTAAGCCATTTGCTAAGATTTCCCCCATTTTGACATGTGGAAACCTGTTGTCACTCTTACCCTGACGGGAAGCTCCAGACACTTTTTTGGTCCTATCTGAGGCATTTTTAAATTCATGTCAAATTGGCCATATTCTGAAGACACTCTTATAGTCTGCAGGGTAATCGAACTGGCCACATCTAAAGTCAAGCCACAGGTAACAGGTGAGAAACCTTGTTAAACCCTAAAAGAAAAAGAAAAAACTCAATTGCATTGAAAATAACCATTAAGTCATTCAGGTCGCAGACTCCCCTATAGGCATGGTTTGAAACCCCCTCCTGACAACTTTTTAGCGCCTGCATGTCATGCACCTTTGTAAAATCCAGTTGAAAAATAAATGACTTAAGGTAACGTAAATGACACCTAGTTAATATGAGTAGTGAATAACTATCGTATTTGTAATATTCTGCAAAAACAGCTAGTTGATGAGAGGCTGAAAGAGAATTGCAAGAATCGCGCAATTTCACAGGCGGGCCCCAAACAGGCAAATAACAAAAATAATCTAGGAACGCAGAACTCGTCGGTCGTTGTCAGTGGATTGTATTTTCGGGAAGAACAAAAATATTGTCTGCAGGGTAATCAAAGTCGCCGCATCTAATGTCAAATCACAGGTGAGCTGCCTTGTTAAACCCTGAAAATAAATAATAACACGATTGCGTTGAAATGACTCATTAAGCCATTTGTAAGGATTTCCCCCATGTGGACCTGTTGTCACTCTTACCCTGATGGTTGCTGATATTTCCAGACACTTTTTCAGTCTTATCTGAGGAATTTTATCATTTATATCAGAATGGCCATATTCTGATGCCAGTTTAGCGCTCATTCAATGACAATTTACTACTCTTTCCCATTGAAGGCCATATTGAGGTTAAATCAATGACTGGACTTTTTAATTTATAAAAACAAATGACTATTGAAAGTGCAAGTCAGTATCGTGCATAGTTGTTCTGGTCTCTGTGGTGATTTTAGAGCGTTGTTCATATTTCTACTTTTACCGCATACACTTTAACCCGATACCCAGTTACTGTGCTGTAGTCAGGATGGCCGAGCGGTCTAAGGCGCTGCGTTCAGGTCGCAGTCTCCCATGGAGGCGTGGGTTCAAATCCCACTTCTGACAGTTTTTTAGTGCCTCTCAGGAGTCATGCTGCTCAGCAGTAATAATAAGAATGATGAAATAACAACTTCACACAGTGAAATAACAATTCATAATAAACACTCTCAAATGCAGACCTTCTGGAGCTGAGCAAAGATCAAGGTTAAATAAGAAAACAGCTGGACTTAATAACAAATGAATGAGGGGAACATTTTGGGTTATTGCATTATAATGAGTTACTGCATTATCTTTCAGTTGTTAAATTTCACTTTCTGTAGGCTATGCCTGTTGGCCCATTCACTCCTAACAAGCTTGTTTTCTTCTGTCAATGTTGTCGTGGCCGAGTGGTTAAGGCGATGGACTAGAAATCCATTAGGATCTTCCTGCGCAGGTTCAAATCCTGCCGACAACGAAAATGCATTTTTTTGACCCCTCCGGAGGTTGAAGTTTAGTCGTGTTTCTTATACCAATCGCATCCTCTCAGATCTCCGCAAGTACATAGGGATTAGTTGTCCATTTGGGATAGGACTGCAGGCCATCTGTCCCACTTCACACCTTTACACACCTGGTTATCCAGCCTTCTAGCTCTATAGGCCACAGTAGCATAGGTTACAGGTTTGTAGTCAAGCCACAGATTTCAGGTGAGATCCCATGATACACTCAACAATACAACAACACGATTCTCATGAAAACCATGAAGCCATTTGCTAAGATTTCCCCCATTTTGACATGTGGAAACCTGTTGTCACTCTTACCCTGACGGGAAGCTCCAGACACTTTTTTGGTCCTAACTGAGGCATTTTTAAATTCATGTCAAATTGGCCATATTCTGAAGACACTCTTAGGCTGCAGGGTAATCGAACTGGCCACATCTAAAGTCAAGCCACAGGTAACAGGTGAGAAACCTTGTTAAACCCTAAAAGAAAAAGAAAAAACTTGATTGCATTGAAAATAACCATTAAGTCATTCAGGTCGCAGACTCCCCTATAGGCATGGTTTGAAACCCCCTCCTGACAACTTTTTAGCGCCTGCATGTCATGCACCTTTGTAAAATCCAGTTGAAGAATAAATGACTTAAGGTAACGTAAATGACACCCAGTTAATATGAGTAGTGAATAACTATCGTATTTGTAATATTCTGCAAAAACAGCTAGTTGATGAGAGGCTGAAAGAGAATTGCAAGAATCGCGCAATTTCACAGGCGGGCCCCAAACAGGCAAATAACAAAAATAATCTCGGAACGCAGAACTCGTCGGTCGTTGTCAGTGGATTGTATTGGCGGGAAGAACAAAAATATCGTCTGCAGGGTAATCAAAGTCGCCGCATCTAATGTCAAATCACAGGTGAGCTGCCTTGTTAAACCCTGAAAATAAATAATAACACGATTGCGTTGAAATGACTCATTAAGCCATTTGTAAGGATTTCCCCCATGTGGACCTGTTGTCACTCTTACCCTGATGGTTGCTGATATTTCCAGACACTTTTTCAGTCTTATCTGAGGAATTTTATCATTTATATCAGAATGGCCATATTCTGATGCCAGTTTAGCGCTCATTCAATGACGATTTACTACTCTTTCCCATTGAAGGCCATATTGAGGTTAAATCAATGACTGGACTTTTTAATTTATAAAAACAAATGACTATTGAAAGTGCAAGTCAGTATCGTGCATAGTTGTTCTGGTCTCTGTGGTGATTTTAGAGCGTTGTTCATATTTCTACTTTTACCGCATACACTTTAACCCGATACCCAGTTACTGTGCTGTAGTCAGGATGGCCGAGCGGTCTAAGGCGCTGCGTTCAGGTCGCAGTCTCCCATGGAGGCG
The DNA here is from genome assembly GCF_057628025.1 of Oncorhynchus mykiss. NCBI lineage: Eukaryota > Metazoa > Chordata > Actinopteri > Salmoniformes > Salmonidae > Oncorhynchus > Oncorhynchus mykiss. The sequence continues at coordinate 40,236,908 of NC_143037.1, forward strand.
TGGGTTCAAATCCCACTTCTGACAGTTTTTTAGTGCCGCATGCTGCTCAGCAGTAATAATAAGAATGATGAAATAACAACTTCACACAGTGAAATAACAATTCATAATAAACACTCTCAAATGCAGACCTTCTGGAGCTGAGCAAAGATCAAGGTTAAATAAGAAAACAGCTGGACTTAATAACAAATGAATGAGGGGAACATTTTGTGTTATTGCATTATAATGAGTTACTGCATTATCTTTCAGTTGTTAAATTTCACTTTCTGTAGGCTATGCCTGTTGGCCCATTCACTCCTAACAAGCTTGTTTTCTTCTGTCAATGTTGTCGTGGCCGAGTGGTTAAGGCGATGGACTAGAAATCCATTAGGATCTTCCTGCGCAGGTTCAAATCCTGCCGACAACGAAAATGCATTTTTTTGACCCCTCCGGAGGTTGAAGTTTAGTCGTGTTTCTTATACCAATCGCATCCTCTCAGATCTCCGCAAGTACATAGGGATTAGTTGTCCATTTGGGATAGGACTGCAGGCCATCTGTCCCACTTCACACCTTTACACACCTGGTTATCCAGCCTTCTAGCTCTATAGGCCACAGTAGCATAGGTTACAGGTTTGTAGTCAAGCCACAGATTTCAGGTGAGATCCCATGATACACTCAACAATACAACAACACGATTCTCATGAAAACCATTAAGCCATTTGCTAAGATTTCCCCCATTTTGACATGTGGAAACCTGTTGTCACTCTTACCCTGACGGGAAGCTCCAGACACTTTTTTGGTCCTAACTGAGGCATTTTTAAATTCATGTCAAATTGGCCATATTCTGAAGACACTCTTAGGCTGCAGGGTAATCGAACTGGCCACATCTAAAGTCAAGCCACAGGTAACAGGTGAGAAACCTTGTTAAACCCTAAAAGAAAAAGAAAAAACTTGATTGCATTGAAAATAACCATTAAGTCATTCAGGTCGCAGACTCCCCTATAGGCATGGTTTGAAACCCCCTCCTGACAACTTTTTAGCGCCTGCATGTCATGCACCTTTGTAAAATCCAGTTGAAAAATAAATGACTTAAGGTAACGTAAATGACACCCAGTTAATATGAGTAGTGAATAACTATCGTATTTGTAATATTCTGCAAAAACAGCTAGTTGATGAGAGGCTGAAAGAGAATTGCAAGAATCGCGCAATTTCACAGGCGGGCCCCAAACAGGCAAATAACAAAAATAATCTCGGAACGCAGAACTCGTCGGTCGTTGTCAGTGGATTGTATTGGCGGGAAGAACAAAAATATCGTCTGCAGGGTAATCAAAGTCGCCGCATCTAATGTCAAATCACAGGTGAGCTGCCTTGTTAAACCCTGAAAATAAATAATAACACGATTGCGTTGAAATGACTCATTAAGCCATTTGTAAGGATTTCCCCCATGTGGACCTGTTGTCACTCTTACCCTGATGGTTGCTGATATTTCCAGACACTTTTTCAGTCTTATCTGAGGAATTTTATCATTTATATCAGAATGGCCATATTCTGATGCCAGTTTAGCGCTCATTCAATGACGATTTACTACTCTTTCCCATTGAAGGCCATATTGAGGTTAAATCAATGACTGGACTTTTTAATTTATAAAAACAAATGACTATTGAAAGTGCAAGTCAGTATCGTGCATAGTTGTTCTGGTCTCTGTGGTGATTTTAGAGCGTTGTTCATATTTCTACTTTTACCGCATACACTTTAACCCGATACCCAGTTACTGTGCTGTAGTCAGGATGGCCGAGCGGTCTAAGGCGCTGCGTTCAGGTCGCAGTCTCCCATGGAGGCGTGGGTTCAAATCCCACTTCTGACAGTTTTTTAGTGCCTCTCAGGAGTCATGCTGCTCAGCAGTAATAATAAGAATGATGAAATAACAACTTCACACAGTGAAATAACAATTCATAATAAACACTCTCAAATGCAGACCTTCTGGAGCTGAGCAAAGATCAAGGTTAAATAAGAAAACAGCTGGACTTAATAACAAATGAATGAGGGGAACATTTTGTGTTATTGCATTATAATGAGTTGCTGCATTATCTTTCAGTTGTTAAATTTCACTTTCTGTAGGCTATGCCTGTTGGCCCATTCACTCCTAACAAGCCTGTTTGGTTCTGTCAATGTTGTCGTGGCCGAGTGGTTAAGGCGATGGACTAGAAACCCATTAGGATCTTCCTGCGCAGGTTCAAATCCTGACGACAACGAAAATGCATTTTTTTGACCCCTCCGGAGGTTGAAGTTTAGTCGTGTTTCTTATACCAATCGCATCCTCTCAGATCTCCGCAAGTACATAGGGATTAGTTGTCCATTTTGGATAGGACTGCAGGCCATCTATCCCACTTCACACCTTTACACACCTGGTTATCCAGCCTTCTAGCTCTATAGGCCACAGTAGCATAGGTGACAGGTTTGTAGTCAAGCCACAGATTTCTGGTGAGATCCCATGATACACTCAACAATACAACAACACGATTCTCATGAATAACCATTAAGCCATTTGCTAAGATTTCCCCCATTTTGACATGTGGAAACCTGTTGTCACTCTTACCCTGACGGGAAGCTCCAGACACTTTTTTGGTCCTATCTGAGGCATTTTTAAATTCATGTCAAATTGGCCATATTCTGAAGACACTCTTATAGTCTGCAGGGTAATCGAACTGGCCACATCTAAAGTCAAGCCACAGGTAACAGGTGAGAAACCTTGTTAAACCCTAAAAGAAAAAGAAAAACTTGATTGCATTGAAAATAACCATTAAGTCATTCAGGTCGCAGACTCCCCTATAGGCATGGTTTGAAACCCCCTCCTGACAACTTTTTAGCGCCTGCATGTCATGCACCTTTGTAAAATCCAGTTGAAAAATAAATGACTTAAGGTAACGTAAATGACACCTAGTTAATATGAGTAGTGAATAACTATCGTATTTTTAATATTCTGCAAAAACAGCTAGTTGATGAGAGGCTGAAAGAGAATTGCAAGAATCGCGCAATTTCACAGGCGGGCCCCAAACAGGCAAATAACAAAAATAATCTCGGAACGCAGAACTCGTCGGTCGTTGTCAGTGGATTGTATTGGCGGGAAGAACAAAAATATCGTCTGCAGGGTAAACCGAAGTCGCCGCATCTAATGTCAAGTCACAGGTGAGCTGCCTTGTTAAACCCTAAAAATAAATAATAACACGATTGCGTTGAAATTACCCATTAAGCCATTTGTAAGGATTTCCCCCATGTGGACCTGTTGTCACTCTTACCATGATGGTTGCTGATATTTCCAGACACTTTTTCAGTCTTATCTGAGGAATTTTATCATTTATATCAGAATGGCCATATTCTGATGCCAGTTTAGCGCTCATTCAATGGCGATTTACTACTCTTTCCCATTGAAGGCCATATTGAGGTTAAATCAATGACTGGACTTTTTAATTTATAAAAACAAATGACTATTGAAAGTGCAAGTCAGTATCGTGCATAGTTGTTCTGGTCTCTGTGGTGATTTTAGAGCGTTGTTCATATTTCTACTTTTACCGCATACACTTTAACCCGATACCCAGTTACTGTGCTGTAGTCAGGATGGCCGAGCGGTCTAAGGCGCTGCGTTCAGGTCGCAGTCTCCCATGGAGGCGTGGGTTCAAATCCCACTTCTGACAGTTTTTTAGTGCCTCTCAGGAGTCATGCTGCTCAGCAGTAATAATAAGAATGATGAAATAACAACTTCACACAGTGAAATAACAATTCATTATAAACACTCTCAAATGCAGACCTTCTGGAGCTGAGCAAAGATCAAGGTTAAATAAGAAAACAGCTGGACTTAATAACAAATGAATGAGGGGAACATTTTGTGTTATTGCATTATAATGAGTTACTGCATTATCTTTCAGTTGTTAAATTTCACTTTCTGTAGGCTATGCCTGTTGGCCCATTCACTCCTAACAAGCCTGTTTTCTTCTGTCGACATTGTCGTGGCCGAGTGGTTAAGGCGATAGACTAGAAATCCATTAGGATCTTCCTGCGCAGGTTCAAATCCTGCCGACAACGAAAATGCATTTTTTTGACCCCTCCGGAGGTTGAAGTTTAGTCGTGTTTCTTATACCAATCGCATCCTCTCAGATCTCCGCAAGTACATAGGGATTAGTTGTCCATTTGGGATAGGACTGCAGGCCATCTGTCCCACTTCACACCTTTACACACCTGGTTATCCAGCCTTCTAGCTCTATAGGCCACAGTAGCATAGGTTACAGGTTTGTAGTCAAGCCACAGATTTCAGGTGAGATCCCATGATACACTCAACAATACAACAACATGATTCTCATGAATAACCATGAAGCCATTTGCTAAGATTTCCCCCATTTTGACATGTGGAAACCTGTTGTCACTCTTACCCTGACGGGAAGCTCCAGACACTTTTTTGGTCCTATCTGAGGCATTTTTAAATTCATGTCAAATTGGCCATATTCTGAAGACACTCTTATAGTCTGCAGGGTAATCGAACTGGCCACATCTAAAGTCAAGCCACAGGTAACAGGTGAGAAACCTTGTTAAACCCTAAAAGAAAAAGAAAAAACTTGATTGCATTGAAAATAACCATTAAGTCATTCAGGTCGCAGACTCCCCTATAGGCATGGTTTGAAACCCCCTCCTGACAACTTTTTAGCGCCTGCATGTCATGCACCTTTGCAAAATCCAGTTGAAAAATAAATGACTTAAGGTAACGTAAATGACACCTAGTTAATATGAGTAGTGAATAACTATCGTATTTTTAATATTCTGCAAAAACAGCTAGTTGATGAGAGGCTGAAAGAGAATTGCAAGAATCGCGCAATTTCACAGGCGGGCCCCAAACAGGCAAATAACAAAAATAATCTCGGAACGCAGAACTCGTCGGTCGTTGTCAGTGGATTGTATTGGCGGGAAGAACAAAAATATCGTCTGCAGGGTAATCGAAGTCGCCGCATCTAATGTCAAGTCACAGGTGAGCTGCCTTGTTAAACCCTAAAAATAAATAATAACACGATTGCGTTGAAATGACCCATTAAGCCATTTGTAAGGATTTCCCCCATGTGGACCTGTTGTCACTCTTACCATGATGGTTGCTGATATTTCCAGACACTTTTTCAGTCTTATCTGAGGAATTTTATCATTTATATCAGAATGGCCATATTCTGATGCCAGTTTAGCGCCCATTCAATGGCGATTTACTACTCTTTCCCATTGAAGGCCATATTGAGGTTAAATCAATGACTGGACTTTTTAATTTATAAAAACAAATGACTATTGAAAGTGCAAGTCAGTATCGTGCATAGTTGTTCTGGTCTCTGTGGTGATTTTAGAGCGTTGTTCATATTTCTACTTTTACCGCATACACTTTAACCCGATACCCAGTTACTGTGCTGTAGTCAGGATGGCCGAGCGGTCTAAGGCGCTGCGTTCAGGTCGCAGTCTCCCATGGAGGCGTGGGTTCAAATCCCACTTCTGACAGTTTTTTAGTGCCTCTCAGGAGTCATGCTGCTCAGCAGTAATAATAAGAATGATGAAATAACAACTTCACACAGTGAAATAACAATTCATTATAAACACTCTCAAATGCAGACCTTCTGGAGCTGAGCAAAGATCAAGGTTAAATAAGAAAACAGCTGGACTTAATAACAAATGAATGAGGGGAACATTTTGTGTTATTGCATTATAATGAGTTACTGCATTATCTTTCAGTTGTTAAATTTCACTTTCTGTAGGCTATGCCTGTTGGCCCATTCACTCCTAACAAGCCTGTTTTCTTCTGTCGACATTGTCGTGGCCGAGTGGTTAAGATGATAGACTAGAAATCCATTAGGATCTTCCTGCGCAGGTTCAAATCCTGCCGACAACGAAAATGCATTTTTTTGACCCCTCCGGAGGTTGAAGTTTAGTCGTGTTTCTTATACCAATCGCATCCTCTCAGATCTCCGCAAGTACATAGGGATTAGTTGTCCATTTGGGATAGGACTGCAGGCCATCTGTCCCACTTCACACCTTTACACACCTGGTTATCCAGCCTTCTAGCTCTATAGGCCACAGTAGCATAGGTTACAGGTTTGTAGTCAAGCCACAGATTTCAGGTGAGATCCCATGATACACTCAACAATACAACAACACGATTCTCATGAATAACCATGAAGCCATTTGCTAAGATTTCCCCCATTTTGACATGTGGAAACCTGTTGTCACTCTTACCCTGACGGGAAGCTCCAGACACTTTTTTGGTCCTATCTGAGGCATTTTTAAATTCATGTCAAATTGGCCATATTCTGAAGACACTCTTATAGTCTGCAGGGTAATCGAACTGGCCACATCTAAAGTCAAGCCACAGGTAACAGGTGAGAAACCTTGTTAAACCCTAAAAGAAAAAGAAAAAACTCGATTGCATTGAAAATAACCATTAAGTCATTCAGGTCGCAGACTCCCCTATAGGCATGGTTTGAAATCCCCTCCTGACAACTTTTTAGCGCCTGCATGTCATGCACCTTTGTAAAATCCAGTTGAAAAATAAATGACTTAAGGTAACGTAAATGACACCTAGTTAATATGAGTAGTGAATAACTATCGTATTTTTAATATTCTGCAAAAACAGCTAGTTGATGAGAGGCTGAAAGAGAATTGCAAGAATCGCGCAATTTCACAGGCGGGCCCCAAACAGGCAAATAACAAAAATAATCTCGGAACGCAGAACTCGTCGGTCGTTGTCAGTGGATTGTATTGGCGGGAAGAACAAAAATATCGTCTGCAGGGTAATCGAAGTCGCCACATCTAATGTCAAGTCACAGGTGAGCTGCCTTGTTAAACCCTAAAAATAAATAATAACACGATTGCGTTGAAATGACCCATTAAGCCATTTGTAAGGATTTCCCCCATGTGGACCTGTTGTCACTCTTACCATGATGGTTGCTGATATTTCCAGACACTTTTTCAGTCTTATCTGAGGAATTTTATCATTTATATCAGAATGGCCATATTCTGATGCCAGTTTAGCGCTCATTCAATGGCGATTTACTACTCTTTCCCATTGAAGGCCATATTGAGGTTAAATCAATGACTGGACTTTTTAATTTATAAAAACAAATGACTATTGAAAGTGCAAGTCAGTATCGTGCATAGTTGTTCTGGTCTCTGTGGTGATTTTAGAGCGTTGTTCATATTTCTACTTTTACCGCATACACTTTAACCCGATACCCAGTTACTGTGCTGTAGTCAGGATGGCCGAGCGGTCTAAGGTGCTGCGTTCAGGTCGCAGTCTCCCATGGAGGCGTGGGTTCAAATCCCACTTCTGACAGTTTTTTAGTGCCTCTCAGGAGTCATGCTGCTCAGCAGTAATAATAAGAATGATGAAATAACAACTTCACACAGTGAAATAACAATTCATTATAAACACTCTCAAATGCAGACCTTCTGGAGCTGAGCAAAGATCAAGGTTAAATAAGAAAACAGCTGGACTTAATAACAAATGAATGAGGGGAACATTTTGTGTTATTGCATTATAATGAGTTACTGCATTATCTTTCAGTTGTTAAATTTCACTTTCTGTAGGCTATGCCTGTTGGCCCATTCACTCCTAACAAGCCTGTTTTCTTCTGTCGACATTGTCGTGGCCGAGTGGTTAAGGCGATAGACTAGAAATCCATTAGGATCTTCCTGCGCAGGTTCAAATCCTGCCGACAACGAAAATGCATTTTTTTGACCCCTCCGGAGGTTGAAGTTTAGTCGTGTTTCTTATACCAATCGCATCCTCTCAGATCTCCGCAAGTACATAGGGATTAGTTGTCCATTTGGGATAGGACTGCAGGCCATCTGTCCCACTTCACACCTTTACACACCTGGTTATCCAGCCTTCTAGCTCTATAGGCCACAGTAGCATAGGTTACAGGTTTGTAGTCAAGCCACAGATTTCAGGTGAGATCCCATGATACACTCAACAATACAACAACACGATTCTCATGAATAACCATGAAGCCATTTGCTAAGATTTCCCCCATTTTGACATGTGGAAACCTGTTGTCACTCTTACCCTGACGGGAAGCTCCAGACACTTTTTTGGTCCTATCTGAGGCATTTTTAAATTCATGTCAAATTGGCCATATTCTGAAGACACTCTTATAGTCTGCAGGGTAATCGAACTGGCCACATCTAAAGTCAAGCCACAGGTAACAGGTGAGAAACCTTGTTAAACCCTAAAAGAAAAAGAAAAAACTCGATTGCATTGAAAATAACCATTAAGTCATTCAGGTCGCAGACTCCCCTATAGGCATGGTTTGAAATCCCCTCCTGACAACTTTTTAGCGCCTGCATGTCATGCACCTTTGTAAAAATCCAGTTGAAAAATAAATGACTTAAGGTAACGTAAATGACACCTAGTTAATATGAGTAGTGAATAACTAACATATTTTTAATATTCTGCAAAAACAGCTAGTTGATGAGAGGCTGAAAGAGAATTGCAAGAATCGAGCAAATTTCACAGGCGGGCCCCAAACAGGCAAATAACAAAAATAATCTCGGAACGCAGAACTCGTCGGTCGTTGTCAGTGGATTGTATTGGCGGGAAGAACAAAAATATCGTCTGCAGGGTAATCGAAGTCGCCGCATCTAATGTCAAGTCACAGGTGAGCTGCCTTGTTAAACCCTAAAAATAAATAATAACACGATTGCGTTGAAATGACCCATTAAGCCATTTGTAAGGATTTCCCCCATGTGGACCTGTTGTCACTCTTACCCTGATGGTTGCTGATATTTCCAGACACTTTTTCAGTCTTATCTGAGGAATTTTATCATTTATATCAGAATGGCCATATTCTGATGCCAGTTTAGCGCTCATTCAATGGCGATTTAATACTCTTTCCCATTGAAGGCCATATTGAGGTTAAATCAATGACTGGACTTTTTCATTTATAAAAACAAATGACTATTGAAAGTGCAAGTCAGTATCGTGCATAGTTGTTCTGGTCTCTGTGGTGATTTTAGAGCGTTGTTCATATTTCTACTTTTACCGCATACACTTTAACCCGATACCCAGTTACTGTGCTGTAGTCAGGATGGCCGAGTAGTCTAAGGCGCTGCGTTCAGGTCGCAGTCTCCCATGGAGGCGTGGGTTCAAATCCCACTTCTGACAGTTTTTTAGTGCCTCTCAGGAGTCATGCTGCTCAGCAGTAATAATAAGAATGATGAAATAACAACTTCACACAGTGAAATAACAATTCATAATAAACACTCTCAAATGCAGACCTTCTGGAGCTGAGCAAAGATCAAGGTTAAATAAGAAAACAGCTGGACTTAATAACAAATGAATGAGGGGAACATTTTGTGTTATTGCATTATAATGAGTTACTGCATTATCTTTCAGTTGTTAAATTTCACTTTCTGTAGGCTATGCCTGTTGGCCCATTCACTCCTAACAAGCCTGTTTTCTTCTGTCAACGGTGTCGTGGCCGAGTGGTTGAGGCAATGGACTAGAAATCCATTAGGATCTTCCTGTGCAGGTTCAAATCCTGCCGACAACGAAATTGCATTTTTTTGACCCTTCCGGAGGTTGAAGTTTAGTCGTGTTTCTTATACCAATCGCATCCTCTCAGATCTCCACAAGTACATAGGGATTAGTTGTCCATTTGGGATAGGACTGCAGGCCATCTGTCCCACTTCACACCTTTACACACCTGGTTATCCAGCCTTCTAGCTCTATAGGCCACAGTAGCATAGGTTACAGGTTTGTAGTCAAGCCACAGATTTCAGGTGAGATCCCATGATACACTCAACAATACAACAACATGATTCTCATGAATAACCATGAAGCCATTTGCTAAGATTTCCCCCATTTTGACATGTGGAAACCTGTTGTCACTCTTACCCTGACGGGAAGCTCCAGACACTTTTTTGGTCCTATCTGAGGCATTTTTAAATTCATGTCAAATTGGCCATATTCTGAAGACACTCTTATAGTCTGCAGGGTATTCGAACTGGCCACATCTAAAGTCAAGCCACAGGTAACAGGTGAGAAACCTTGTTAAACCCTAAAAGAAAAAGAAAAAACTTGATTGCATTGAAAATAACCATTTAGTCATTCAGGTCGCAGACTCCCCTATAGGCATGGTTTGAAACCCCCTCCTGACAACTTTTTAGCGCCTGCATGTCATGCACCTTTGTAAAATCCAGTTGAAAAATAAATGACTTAAGGTAACGTAAATGACACCTAGTTAATATGAGTAGTGAATAACTATCGTATTTTTAATATTCTGCAAAAACAGCTAGTTGATGAGAGGCTGAAAGAGAATTGCAAGAATCGCGCAATTTCACAGGCGGGCCCCAAACAGGCAAATAACAAAAATAATCTCGGAACGCAGAACTCGTCGGTCGTTGTCAGTGGATTGTATTGGCGGGAAGAACATAAATATCGTCTGCAGGGTAATCGAAGTCGCCGCATCTAATGTCAAGTCACAGGTGAGCTGCCTTGTTAAACCCTAAAAATAAATAATAACACGATTGCGTTGAAATGACCCATTAAGCCATTTGTAAGGATTTCCCCCATGTGGACCTGTTGTCACTCTTACCATGATG